>NW_023194941.1:241-757 GCF_002007445.2 Ailuropoda melanoleuca
GGGGGAGGGATAGACTGGTGATGGGTAGTAAGGAGGGCAATTATTGCATGGTGCACTGGGTGTTATACGCAACTAATGAAGCATCGAACTTTGCATCGGAATCCGGGGATGTACTGTATGGTGACTAACATAATATAATAATAAAATAAAAAAAAATAATTCTTTCTTACTTTGATGCAATTACAGGAGTTTTTCTTCCCTTGATCATTACCAGCATGTCTAGAACAGACAAGACATACTTAGATCACCCTACAACCACATGACAGAGGATAGAGAAGGAAACACCAGTCCTAAGGTATAAGGGAGAACTGATTCATAGAGTAAGTTAACAAATGACCAGAATTATAGCTTCAGTTTCATAAAGTACTGTGAAATGGAGAGAATATGAGCTTTGGGATTAGACCAGGTTTGAAATAGCATCTGCTGTTTACTGATGTCCTCATCCAGGACACATTACATAAGCTCTCCCAGCCTCAGCTGCCTTGAAGAAACAGAGTACAAAAGAAGAAAAAAAAA
>NW_023194942.1:0-833 GCF_002007445.2 Ailuropoda melanoleuca
ACACTAAGGAGGGGGGAATACACTCCGGGCAATGTATTAACACCTGTGTCAGACTTGTTCCAGTCTTCCATCATAGGCATTTGGAAACAGGAGTCAAATAAAATGTCTCCTATACGATGCTATCCTTTATATTGAACTTTTTCCTTCAGAAAAATGGTTTCCAAACTATTATGCCGTATAAAGCAACAAAGAATGTTCTGTATGAAACTCTCCTTCTGGGACCTTTGAGGCTGTCCTAGACAAGAACAGCACCTGCCATTGATTCAGGGCTTTGTGTACCAGCTATTGTATGAATACTGTCCATGTGTTAACTCACTCAACTCTCAAAATAACTGAGAGATGTAGGCAGTACCTCGGCTGGCATTTCCTGGGTGAGGAAGTTCAGGCTTTGGAAGGGTAGGCCAGCCAGGCAAGCCCAAGCAAATGACAAGGGACATGTCAAGCTCGTGCCCTGGAGCCTGGTGCTAAATGTTTTTGCAAAGGGATGCCTCTACGCTTTGCAAGTAAACAACAAGGGTGTTCTGAGGTTCCGTGTTACACATACCATCTCAGAAGACACTGCAGTCACTGGGGAAGAGGTCCTGGGGCCCTGGGCATACTCTCTGGCTCCCCTTAACCACAGAAGGGCTTTCATTCCTTCAGANTAGAAGGGCTTTCATTCCTTCAGACACAGCAGTGGAGGGATGACGAATGCCCTGCAGTCCACCAGCTACCACCCCAGCAAAAATACTTGTTTATTTTTTGCTTTTAGAGGATAGCTTGTGAGAAAAAAATAGAAAGCCATCATGTATTCCATGTTGATTTGGTTTCAAATATTTTGTAATAAATCATTC
>NW_023194943.1:0-205 GCF_002007445.2 Ailuropoda melanoleuca
ATTTTAATCATTCTCAGAAGAATCTGTGTATCCTTTAGCTATCATCTCTTCACCTCCCCAGTCCAAAGCAAACACTAATCTAGTTTCTGTCTCCACAGATGTGAGGTGAACATTTTTTGTGTGGACGTGTATTTTCATTTCTCTTTAATCTTACATAGAGTGGAATTGCTGGTCAAATTGTAACTCTATGTTCAACTTTTTTTTT
>NW_023194943.1:521-841 GCF_002007445.2 Ailuropoda melanoleuca
GGGATCACGCCCTGAGCCGAAGGCAGACGCTTAACCGCTGTGCCACCCAGGCGCCCCTGAGCTGAAAGCTTTTGCTTAACTGACTGAGCCACCCAGGCGCCCCTGTGTTTAACTTTTTGAGCAACTACAAATCTATTTACCAAAGTGCCTGCCCATTTAACATTACCCCCACAGTGTTTGAGGATTCCAGTTTCTCCCCATTCTCACCAACACTTGTTATCATCTGTCTTTTTGATAATAGACATTCTTGTGTGTGTGAAATGGTATTGATTTACACTTCCCTAATGACCCGCAAAGACATATGCTTGTTGGCCCCCTGT
>NW_023194944.1:0-784 GCF_002007445.2 Ailuropoda melanoleuca
GGGCACAGTTCGGAGGGCACACGCGCTAATGGGACCAGATGGTCTGTGCCTTGTTTGTGGCCACGTGCCTCTCCCATCCTCACACAGTGATTTCCTCGCTTGTTCCTGCCCTCCGGAAACAGAAGAGCCTTTTGTAAACGAACGGGGGCTGAAGGCCCTCTTTCTTCCTGGCCTGCGTGCCGCTGAGCCTTCAGATGTGAATATGTCGAATCACGGAACTTTCTGTAAAAGCGCCGGCAGCCGGCTGTCTCTGGAAGCCTAGCAGGGTCGTGATTCGGAGCAAAATGAAAAGAGAGCCGACCCCCACTGGTACCCCCTGCAAGGGGACCCCTGGTCAGGGCATTACCTCCCATCCAATGCAAGGAATTACAGGAGGTGTTTTGTGTTCTAAGCCCTTAACTGTTAACACATTAGGGCGAAGCCCTTGGCAAACCTCCCCCGAGAGGCCGATTGGGAGCATTTCATTCTGCAGTTCCCCGCACCGCCAAGCTTAGGGAGAGGGCAGAGCCCAGGGGCTGTTGGCTGGCCCTTCTGTTCTCAAGTACCGAAGGGAAGAGATGGGTTTCAGTGTCTTATCCTGCCAAGTGGGTCTTACCAAATTGAAATCCTTCAAAGCTGTAAGAGCAACTGTATGCCCAGCTGTTACGCATCCCTTGGCTGATGTCTGCTGTTTTATTCCAAAACAGACCCATTGTTTTCAACACCGAAGATGAGGCTGGTCATGTGCCCCCACCTCACCGCCCCCCCCGTTTCCTTTTGGGCTTCCTAAGCCAAGGGGAGCCCC
>NW_023194945.1:0-794 GCF_002007445.2 Ailuropoda melanoleuca
CTTTCAGTTCACAAATTCTTTGTTCAGGTTTGTCTAGTCTGCTGCTGAAGCTATTTATTAAATTCATTTCACTTATTGTGACTTTCAATCCAAGAATTTCTATTTTATTATTTTTATAGTTCCCACCCTTGCTATAATTCTACATCTTGTCATTTAATTCCCTACACATATTAACCTGCAGCATTTTAATATTCCTGTCTGACAACTCCAATATTTACTTCTCTTGTGGATCACTTTTTTGTTAATGTTTTTCTCTTTGTTTTAGCCAATATTATTTTTTTCATGCCTTATCATTTTATATTTAATGTCATAACCTGTGCATTAACTGTAGCATATTATAGGAAGTTATAGATGATATCTTCTTCCAGAGAGAAATTAATTTGGTTGTGAGCAGAATATTATGGTAGAGACAGATCATCTTAATCCAGTAAGAAACTGAACTGATATGAAATTGAGCTTTAGTCTTTATAAGATCTGCTCCCTCACCCATTCCAGAGTCCCAAATAAAAATGTGGATTATTGTGGAAGATTGTATTTTCTAAAGATGGTTTTAATAATCTTTATCCTTTTCTCTTGATCCTGGGCTTAGCTCTGTGACCACCTCATCAATATAGCAGGAAAGAAAGCCTAGCATGTGATTTTTGAGTATAGATCACAAAAATGTCTCCTACTTTTGCCTCTTATTCCTTGGGATTCTCATTCTTGAAACCTAGCCACAAAGCAGTGAGGAAACCCAAACTAGACAATGTGGAAATACTAAATGAACAGACTACTTCTTGTGTTTGGGATGACAT
>NW_023194946.1:0-761 GCF_002007445.2 Ailuropoda melanoleuca
ACAGGGAGAGGGGCAGGCAGAGAGAGAAGCAGGCTCCCCGCTGAGCAAAAGTAACTCTTTTCTGTTCTCTTTCATTTCTTTTTTCTTTTTTAACTTTTTATTTATTTATTTGACAGAGCGAGACAGTGAGAGGGGACACAAGCAAAGGGAGTGGGAGAGGGAGAAGCAAGCTTCCTGCCCAGCAGGGAGCCTGATGTGGGGCTCAATCCCATGACCCTGGGATCATGACCTGAACCTAAGGCAGACACTTAACCAACTGAGCCACATAGGCATCCCTTCAACAAATTAATTTTTAAAGGGACACAATTTAACCTGCAACAGACATTAATGGGTAAGTACAGTATAGCATAGTATGTTTATTCTTAAAGATATACACTAGTTTGAGAAAATGTTTAAAAATTTACAGCTACACGGATCCTGACATAGCTGTATGACCTTGAGCAAGACGCTTAAACTTCCTGAGACTTATTATCCTTAACTACAAGATGCAGCTAATAATTTTATCTACCCCCTTAGGGTTGCTTGGAGATTACATGAATTCTTATATGTAAAGCACTAAAGACAGAAAATGGTTGTGGGGAAACCTTATAACTTCTTGTCATTATGTACATATAGATAATATGCTCTGTAAATTGACAGCCAAGTTGTGAGACAAGCTCCTTAAACGAGAAGGGGATTCAATGTGGGATAAGGTAATGAAGGGCATCCTCAAACAACACAGAGGGCATGGCTAGATATTGGGTAGATGGAAAGGAAAGCCA
>NW_023194947.1:0-2233 GCF_002007445.2 Ailuropoda melanoleuca
AAAAAAACCCTTTCTTACCTGCCATCTGCCCTGGCATTTCCTCTCGACTCTGCGGAGACACGAGTCTTCTTTTCTTTTCTTTTTTTTTTTATACTAACCCATAAAGCCCATGGTCTTGTGCCTGAGACACAGCCCTGCCTGCTCTCTTAGTCACCACACTGGGCCTGACCACCCAGTTTCCAGACAGGGGATATTTACCAGCTCCTGGCAGTTTTATACCACCCTAGATATCATCTTTCCCTTCATTGGCCAATAAATAACTGGGTCACTCCCGCTTAAAATGCAGATCAGTCCTTGATCCCCAACGTCATGGTTGTGCCATGGCCTCTGTGTGCTGGGTCTGCAAAGAAGCCTGGGAGCCCAAATAGTGTATTTCTTTCTTCCTGAACCCCAGCTGCGCCCTCCCAACAATGTTCCTTTGGCATCAGCTCACTAAAAAGAGCAAAGTCCTTTCTAAAGGTTATTTTATCTCTTAGACACCATAAGGAAGTAACTAGGTTGATTTTTTTTTTTTTTTAATCCCAGAGAGTGAGATGGAGTGGAAAGAGCCTTCTTTTCATGTATTCACCAAAGCATTCTTTGGAGCATTCACAACACAATGCTCCACTGGACACCCTCAAGCACTGGCCAGTTTATTTTGTAGGTACAGCCCCTGAGGCAACATTCAGACCCTATAAGTTAACTCCATGATTATGATGGCTTGGCCCTTCCGGAGATAAAGGACAGGCAGAGTGGAACCAGCCCACATCGCACAGCAAGCTAACTTGCATCAAATCCTGACTCCAGTGCTCTACAACTTACTCCTCTGAGCACGATTCTATCCTTTTGAACCTCAATTTTCCCCACCCTCATCTGCGAAATGGGGACAATATACTCTATCTCCAGTGGCTCTAATAGCCCCCAGAATGATCATCCCTGGGGCGACTTGTGGAATGCCTGGATTGCAGAATCCTGCCTACAAATCAATATGGAGTTGAGCCGAATCAGAATCCAAAGCGAAAGGACAAATCAGTAAGTCTCTTGTAGGTATAAGTCCGGGTTTCTCAACCTCAGCGCTATTGACATTTTGGGTGAGGTATGTTGTGTTGTGGGGGTTGTCTTGAGGATTAGAGGATGTAGCACATCCCCAGTTTCCCTCCACTCGGTGCCAGTAGGACACTCCCCATCACTAACCACACAAGCTGCGGGCAAACAAAAGTATCTCCAGGAATGGACAAGTATCCTCTGGGAGGTAAAATTGCCCCCAGCTGAGAACCACTGCTGTGAATGATACAATGTGCCACAAACTTTGGATAGTATCTCCCAATTCCCATTGATAAGACAAGGAAATTAGCACCTCAGCATTTTCTTCTAGGAAAATTTTTCTTTCCCTCTGTTTCCCCACTTCTAGAAACTATACCATATTTTGACATACTGCACCCATCCTGCAGATCAGGGAACTGAAGCTCAGAAAGCAACTCGTCAAAGTCCCAGAGCTGGGAATTACTCCTAGACAATCTCTGAATCCAGATCTAGCCAGAATAACTACTATGTACCCGTCCTTGCCACCTGAAATCCGCCTCCCAAATACCTCACCAGCTGCAGTGGGTAATGCATTGAAACAGAGGAACTCATGCCCTCTTTATACAACAAAAGGCTCCCAGTGACAGTCACCTTGACACTAGATGGAGACTAGGATACCAGGTGACACTCCTTCCTCCGCACTGAGTATAGGGTGTTTCTTGGGAATGTCCCTGGCTCTGTGAACTACACAGAAGGCAAGAAAGCTCCTTGGTCACCTCCTCCCTCCCCTCCCACTTCCACTCTCCCCTCTGCTTCCTCTAAATGAACATACCTGCTGTACCATCCCCTCTCCTCTTGTAGTGGAAAGTCTTGGTATTCATGGTAGCCAATGTTTATTGAGCATCTGCTAAGTGCCAGGCACTGTTCTGAGAGCTTTATGTTTATTTGGTCCAGAAGAAAACCATAGGGAGTAGTTATCATTATTGTCCCCATTTTCCAGATAAGGAAACTGAGACCCAGAAGAGCAATAACTTGCCACATTCACTCTACTAAGAGATGACAGAACTTGAATTGAATGTCAGGAACATACAGACTTTATGATCAACAGACCTGGGTTCAAATATTGAGTTCTCTACCAGCCACCTGTGGCTGCAAGTTACCTAACCTCCCTGACCCTCAGTCGCCTCATCAGTAGTATGGGACTAACAGGGATTGTTGTAAGAATAAAAAC
>NW_023194948.1:0-6290 GCF_002007445.2 Ailuropoda melanoleuca
CCTACCAATATACAGCATGAACGCAACAGTTTGAAAAGCACCTGGGATATATGAGAAGTAGGTTTATTTACTAATCTCAGAACTTGTGCACTGGAGGGGCAGAGATCTTTAGGAGACTTCTCCAAGAAAAAAAAAAGGGCTGGCTGCATCATTTCTCTACCTACCCCACCCCCCCAGGCTAGATACCCAGACAGCTGCTAGAACTAGCACAAACACACTCCACACCTAGTTTGCTATCACTGAGTGCCCCACCCCAGCATTCTCCTGTGGACTGCCCCATCCAACGCCCCCCTACTCTGCAAAAGGCCAGACGAAGCAGACACCTATCATTCTGCAAGCAGCCCCAACATAGGCCAGCACCATTCCAAAGTGACACATGTCCTGGAGTGAGAGGAGGATAATCACACACTAGTTTGAATGTAGTCCCAACAGTGGGTTGGGGGCATACATCTGAATTGACTGATGACACTGCCCACCAACAAAAACCTCACAGGGGCAGCACAAAGAACCCTGTAGTTCAAGTTACTGCAACACCAATAGATAGATTGGGGGCAGGCATGTGTTCTAACTAGAGGCTATCCACTAATGAAACCTCTCAGGGAACAATGTGAGAAANGACTAGAATCTATCCACTAATGAAACCTCTCAGGGAACAATGTGAGAAAAGCAACCTGAATTTCAGTGTGACCACAGTTCTGGCAAGTGGGCTGAGGGCAAGCATCTGGTCTAACCCATTTTAAGCCCAAGAGAGCCTCATGCCAGCCCCTTAACAGCACAGGGACCAAACCCTGCCCAAAACAGGCAAAGAGGGCCATTGCAGCCAACTGAACTAAAGACAAACATGGCTCAACCACAACAGTAGGATGTGTGCAGGACACATAGGAGACATACCTGAAGTGCCAGGTTCTAGTGAATGAAGGACATTGCACTGAGGAGCAGTGCAGTATCTCTTCTTCATAAGGCCACGACTTTCAAGTGCAAGAGACATAGATAACTTTCCTAAAGAAAGAATAGACATAAAGTATTAGACAAAATGAGCAAAAGAGCTAATAAAATGCAGTTAAGTAAATGTCTGATAGAGAATTTAAAGTAGTGGCCATAAAGTTACTTGCTGGGCTTCAGAAAAAAGTGAAGGATCTCAGTGAGACCTTCAACAAAAAATAGAAATATTAAAAAAGAACACATCAGAGATCATTAAAAGTCCATGAGACAGAATAAATAGTAAACCAGAGGAAGCAGAAGAATAGATCAACAAGATGGAAGACCAAATAATGGAAACCAATCAAGTTGAACAGCAAAAAGAAAAAAATATATATATATATATATATAAACAGTAGGTTATGGGAATTCAGCAATATCATCAAGCATAATAATTCATGTTATAGGGATCCCAGGAGAAGAAAGAGAAAGGGGGGCATATAATTTATATATAATAAATAAGAAGTAATAATAGCTGGAAATGTCCAAATCTGGGGAAGGAAACAGAAATCCAGACCCAGGAGGCACAGAGAGCCCAAATAAAATCAACCTGAAGAGGTCCATACCAAGACACACGAAAGTTAAAGTGGTAAAAATTAGGGATAAAAAGAGAATTTGTAAAACAAGAGAAAAAAAAAACAGTTACATACAAGGTAAAACCCATAAAGCTATGAGCTGATTTTTCAGTTTTCAGCAAAAACATTGCAGGCCAGAAGGGCCTGGTATGATATATTCAAAATGTTGAAAGAAAAAAAAAAAAACATAGCCAAGAATATCCAGCAAGGCTATCATGCAGGACAGAAGGAGAGATAGTTTCCTAAACAAAAATAAAAGTCAAAGAAATTCTTCACCATTAAACCAGCCTTACAAGAAATATTAAAGGGAATTCTTGAGTAGAAAGGAAAGGCCATAATCAGGAGTTAGAAAATAAAAGAAAAAAATTGCACAGGTATATTAAAAATCATAAAAGTAGTAGATTAATCACATAAAAATCAGTATGGAAATGCCTGACTTCAAGCTATATTACAAAGCTGTGATCAAGACAGCATGATATTGGCACAAAAACAGACACATAGATCAATAGAACAGAATAGAGACCCCAGGAATGAACCCTCTATCTGTGGTCAACTAATCTTCGACAAATCAGGGGAAAATTCAATGGAAAAAAGTCTCTTCAATAAATGGTGCTAGGAAAATTGGACATCTATATACAGTAGAATGAAACTTGACCATTCTCTTATACCATACACAAAGATAAACTCTAAATGGATGAAAGACCTCAATGTGAGACAGGAATCCATCAAAGTCCTAGAGGAGAAAATAGGCAGTAACTCTTTGACATCGGCCACAGCAGCTTCTTTCATGACACATCTCTGAGGGCAAGGGAAACAAAAGCAAAAATGAACTTTTGGGATTTCATCAGGAAAAAAGCTTCTGCACAGCAAAGGAAGCAATCCACAAAACTAAAAGGCAACCTACAGAATGGGAGAAGATATTTACAAATGACATTATAAAGGACTGGTATCCAAGATCAATAAAGAACTTTTCAAACTCAACACCCCAAAAACAAATAATAAGTCAAAAACTGGACAGAAGACATGAACAGACCCTTCTCCAAAGAAGACATACAAATGTCTAACAGACACATGAAAAAATGCTCAACATTACTAGCTATCAGGGAAATACAAATCAAAACCACATTGAGATATTACCTTATACCAGTTAGAATGGCAAAAATTAACAAAACAGGAAACAACAAATGTTGGAGAGGATGTGGAGAAAGGGGAACCCTCTTGCACTGTTGGTGGGAATGCAAGCTTGTACAGCCGCTTTGGAAAACAGTATGAGGTTCCTCAAAAAGTTAAAAATAGAACTACGCTATGACCCAGCAATTGCACTACTGGGTATTTACCCCAAAGATACAGATGTAGTGAAAAGAAGGGCCATATGCACCCCAATGTCCACAGTAGCCAAACTGTGGAAGAAACCAAGATGTCCTTCAACAGATGAATGAATAAAGAAGATGTGGTCCATAGATACAATGGAATATTATTCAGCCATCAGAAAGAATGATTACACAACATTTGCAGCAACACAGGTGGAACTGGAGGAGATTATGCTAAGTGAAATAAGTCAAGCAGAGAAAGACAATTATCATACGGTTTCACTTATTTGTGGAACATAAGGAATAACAGGAAGGACATTCGCAGAAGGAAGGGAAAAATGAAGGGGGGGAATCAGAGGGAGAGGCAAACCATGAGAGACTATGGACTCGAAGAAACAATCTGAGGGTTTCAGAGGGGAGGAGGGTGGGGGGATGGGTAAGCCCAGTGATGGGTATTAAGGAGGCCATGTGTTGTAATGAGCACTAGGGGTTATACGCAACTAATGAATTGTTGAACAATACATCAAAAACTAATGATGTACTATATGTTGGCTACCTGAATATAATAATAATATTAATAATAATATTAAAAGAAGTCTTTACCATTAAAAAAGAATCAGTATGGAGGTTGAAGCACAAAAGTGAAAAAATAAATTGTATTTATAAAAATCAGTAAAGGGATACACAAAATAAACAGATATAAATTATAGTATCATATACATAAAAATTGGGGGGGAGAAAAAATTTAGTACTTTTAGAATGGGTTCAAACTTATGTGACCATCAACCTAATATAGACTGCTATACACATAGGGTATTATATATAAGCCTAATAGTAACTACAAATCAAAAACTTGTAATAGATATGCAAAAAATAAATAAAAAGAATCAAAGTTCACCAAAGATAGCCATCAAACCACAAGGGAAGAGAGCAAGGGAAGAGAGGAACAGAAAACAACAACAAAAACAACCATAAAACAAGTAACAAAATGACAATGAATACATACCTATCAATAATTGCATTGGATGTAAATGGACTAAATGTTCCAAATGAAATACATAGACTGACTAAATGGATAACAAAATACCCCCATCTGTATGTTGCCTACAAGAGACTCATTTCAGACCTAACGGCAAATGCAGATTCAAAGTATAGAAATGGAAAAATGTTTATCATGCAACTGAAAGTGAAAAGAACATCAGGGTAGCAATACTTATATCAGACAAAAATATACTTTAAAACAGACTGTAACAAGAGAAAAAGGACACTATGCAATCATAAAAGGAACAACCCAAAAAGAAAGTATAACAACTGTAAATATTTTTGCACCTAATTTAGAAGTACACAAATATCCAAAGCAACTATTAACAGACACAAAGGAAGAAATCGACAGTTATATAATAGGAGACTTTAACATCCCACTTACATCAATGGATAGATCATCCAGACAGAAAATCAACAAAGCAACAGTGGCTTTGAATAACACATTAGACCAAATGGTTCTAACAGATATATCCAGAACGTTCCATTCAAAAACAGAAGGGATAGGAAGAGGAGGGAGTTAAAATTGCAGAGTAGTGGGGGAACCCTGGGCTTGCCTCATCTCTTGAACACAGCTAGATTAATATCAAATAATTTTAAACACCTAGGAAATTAATCTGAGGATTGAGAGAACAATCTGCACAGTTGGAGAGAAAGTGGCAAGTATGAGGGGAGGAGATGTGAATTGGGGGAGAGAAAAACTGCGGTGCATAGAGGGGAGGGAGCCCTTTTCTGCAGAGAGAGGAGAAAGAGCGAAAGAGGAACAGCTTGTCAGATTCACCCAAGAAAAACACTTCCCCAAAACCATTAACTGGGGAATTGAGAGGAACTGACTATCACAAGTTTTTACAAGCAGAAGAGCTCAAGTTCTGAGTTTTAGAAGTCCACACCATTTGCTGGAGTCAAGCCAGATGGGCATAACACTGCTCCTGGGGAAAAAGAGGGCAGAGGCCCAGGAGTGGACAGCAAGATATAGGGATCCCCTGGGTCACATTGGGAGAGAATTATTCCCTTTTTGGAGTACATTGGGAAGAGGGTACATTGCCTCTCCAAGGACAAAAGGCCCGGTGTGTGCCACTGAGTGGATGTTCAACATTAAGGGACAGAAACATGTGCAGAAGGTAGATAACCTGGTCGCTACTTTCTGCTTTGCTTCATCATAAACGCCAAGCAATTGTGAAGCTGCACAACTGCTTTTCTGGGACAAAACAGCACCAGACACAGCACAATGAGTCTCTCCTCCCAAGGAACAGAGTGGATCCATGACTGCTGGGTCCTTTAAGATTTGGAGTTTTGAATCCTAGCCATGCACCAGAGATAGAACATAGAACTGTGGCACCAGGTGTGCTGACAGCCGAGGCACAGGCTGGGAGAGGGCAGGGATCTGAGAGAAGCCTGGGACACAAGAAGGGAGATTGTTCGCTTTTCTGTGAGGGCCTCCTGAATGGTGGAGTGCACAAGCTCCCCTTTCTGGGGATGAAAGAACAGGGGATGCCATTTCCCCACCCCCTGCCCAACAACATGGTCAGACTTCAGTGAGATACACAGCATCCCCAGTGGAGGCTGGGGCCAATTACACCAAACCCCACCCTCCTGTGCCATGCTGGGGGGTGGCGGAGCATCCTTTCTAGGGCAGGACTGTAAGCCATGCAGTGGGCCTATCCACCAGAAGATCAGCACAGGACCCCTGCATGCACCAAGTCTACTAATCATAGAAGACTCCAAAGATTCAGTTCTGGTGGAAATAGGACAAGGCTTTCTTTTTTTCTTTTTTCTTTCCCTTTGGAATCTGACTTATAATTAGTTTTATGTTTCTTTGTCTGTTCATTTTTCTCTTTTATTCTGAATCAGGTTTTTTTTTTTCTTTCTTATTCTTTGGAATCAGGCTTATAGTTTTTTGTGTATCTGTATGTTTATATTTTGTTTTTTCCTTTTCCTTTTCTCTCTCTCTTTTTTTTGGATCAGCCTTTTTTATTTTTTTTTAAATCAGGTTTATTTTAACATACAAATCAAAGCATACCTAGTTAAAGCCCCAAACACTTCCCACTGAAAGCAAGGAGGAACTCTGCAGAAGACTGACCTTTGGGAAAGAGTAGCCAAAACACAACAGCAGAGTGCACACAGCATACATTAGAAAACTTCCTGAAGTGCCAGGCCCTGGACAGTGTATGAACCCTTCTTAATATAGCATTACTCTCCTGAACAGGAAACATAACAAGCTTTCATAACATGCAAAAGACAAACCTAGACAAAATGAAGAGATGGAGGAATTCTCCCCAAAAGAAATACGAAGAAGAAACCATAGCTAGGGACTTGCTCAAAACAGATATAAGCAATATATCTGAACAAGAATTTAGAACCACAATCATAAGAATATTAGCTGGGT
>NW_023194949.1:0-2192 GCF_002007445.2 Ailuropoda melanoleuca
TCAAAGGCATGGATCTGTGCTCATGAACCTCTTACCATGTCCCTGGCCCTATTAAACATAGAAACCCTCAGTGACAGAAGGTGAAAAAACTGGTCTCTGAAAGGTACAATTGCCTTCCCTGAGCAGAGTTCAAGAGGAAGAGCATATAGTACTCAAACATCTACAAAGGGCTAGTTGTAGAGGACTTTGCTACTTGGGAATTATATCAGATAATCCAGATACTGAGTGACAGCCACACCGAACTTGATCCCAGAGTTCCAGTTCTGACTGGGGTAGTGAAAGCCATTTGTCAACGCACAGAAGCGACATGAGTACAAGAGCCCCTTCTCAGAGCATTGGTTCTAAGCCGAAGTTGCAGGACTGCCTTTGTTTGCTGGGCTACACAAGTTGGCTTACTCCAAACAATTTTCAGATGTGGAACGTACCCTTAGCTCATCTTCTGGTGTGTATACACTTAACAGTCTGTAGCTAATGCCTGAGTTCCTTCTCAGCGCTATTGTAATTAATAGGTAACACAAATCACTCACTACACATCACATATTGTGAAGACATTTAAATGCATTATCTCATTTACTGTCACTTATAATGCCAGAGGTAGGTAGTACTATTGGTCTCATTTCATAGATAAGGAAACTAAGTTCTCTTAGTTGAAGTATGGTTAAAGTATGTAAGGTTACTCAGCAAGCAGCAACCCAGAATTCCAACCCAGGTCTGTCTAACTCCAAAGCCCATCTCCTTAACCACAGTACTCTCCTGCCTTCATTAATTTAGGCTGCAATAACCCTTACCTACACTTCAGGAGACTCAAAACCTTAGGGCTCATAGTCATAAGAATCCCTGGGAAGGGAGCTTCATGAATAAACACCAAAAAAATAGTCTCCTGAACAGAGGTTATCTGGGATCTGGGTACATGGTACACATGAGTTCCAGGCCAGCCCTCAGATGCCAAAAATAGAGAAAAAAACAAACAAACCAGACACCCCTAACCTGGAAAGGAAAGATAGAGAGCTNAAAAGATAGAGAGCTAAGAGACAAAGATGGTTGCCTTCAAGGTCACCAGAAGTAGTAAAGCTTCACAGCCCACAGGAGAGGCAAAGGCAGTCCCAAAGACCGAAGAACTTACACAAGTCTGGCCACAGCAAGGGCTCGCTCTGCATCTGAAGTCCCCTGGGAACAAAAGAGGCTCCATCAACCATCACCCCGACACAGGTATACACACACAGATGCGCAAATACAGCTATGCACACCACGTACATGTGCGCACGTGCACACACTTCGGCAAGTAGAGTCTGGCTGGCATTCTCTTAAACAGCCAGCCCGCTGAAATAGCTCACTGATGGAGGTAAAAATTGGACTGGAAGGCCTAGAAAATGCCCTCAATGCCGTGATTACTTTCTAACATACAAAAAAGTTGACAAAATTATATACTGAACATTTCATTCATATACTCTCCACTTACATTCTACAATTAATAGTTTGCTATATTTGCTTTACCATATGTCTACCCGTTGTTATTACCAATTTTTTAAAAACCATGCAGAACCTATTTCTGAAAAAGCACCAAGAAATTCCTAAAGTGAGAGAAGAGTGCTATGGAGTCATTACAAGCCCAACATAAATTAACTGCTCTTGAGGAAACCTAATTTTCTTTCTACGGGAAAAATATACAGACTATACAAAAACAAAGAACATGAACTGAATAACCAATTCTAGGGGGTAAAAAAAATGTAAGTCATGCCAAACAGGCAATTCCTATAACTAAGGAAATTATATTTGACACTGAAGGCATGTAACAGTGATATAGCTTGATTTCCTTAAACTGTCTCTGACAGTGTAAACACTCATGAACAAATCTTTGAAAAACATGAAAGCCTGGGCGCATGGGTGGCTCAGTCGGTTGGGCGTCTGCCTTTGGCTTGGGTCGTGATCCCAGCATCCTGGCATTGAGCCCTGTATCAGGATCCCTGATTGGCGGGGAGCCTGCTTTTCCCTCTGCCTGCCACTCCCCCTGCTTGTGCTCTCTGTCAAGTAAATAAATAAAATCTTAAAAAAGAAAAAGAACGAAAGAAAGAAAAACATTAAAGCAGAGTCTCAGGAAACCACCACTATGCAATGGAGCCTAGGCATTTAAGGATGAGCAACCCCTGGGAGGGCGCTCAACCCCTGGGATCTCATACCATCTGGAAGACAAC
>NW_023194950.1:0-2549 GCF_002007445.2 Ailuropoda melanoleuca
GGGTGGTGGTGGGACCTGTTGCTCTGGCCCGAGGGAAGAAACCAAGCTAAAAGCAGAGACAGCAACTGCTGGCAGGTGACAGTGGCTCAGGGGACGCAGCTGTGGGGCCACAGGGGCAACCGTCAGGGCAATCCCTGGGGGATCTTGTGGGGGCAGCTCCACCCCTGGCTGTGCCGAGCAGCAGACAGTGGACGAAGAGGAGACGCTATGGGTGACTGATACCTGGAAGGAACAGGGAGTCCCCTGTCCCCTGAGCGGTCACCGATGCCCTCGGCGGCCTGCTGGACCCTCCACACAGTGGCTGGAGGCCACTGACAACTTGCTGATAGACAAATAGGACACTTGGCATTTGAAGAGAACCACAGACCTGGAGTCGGCGACCCCATGGGAAGTTCCAGACGGTACAAGTGAGCTACAGCCCGAAGCAGGGCAGAGGCTGCAGCTGTCCGCTGAGATCGGGTTCCCCTTCCCCCTGAGCGCGGGCTAGACTCCATTTCCCAAATTCCTTAGCAAGTAGGTGTGGCCGGGAGGCCAAAACCTGTCCGCTGGAACTTGAGAAGACGTGACAGGTGCCACGTCTATGGCCAAACCCCCCTTCTGTGGGCCTAAATGGTGACAACCCTGGTGACGGTGACGGGAAGCTTCGGAGACTGTGGGTCGCCGTCAGCCTGAGGCTCTGAACAAAGGCAGGAGTTAAGGCCGCCGCCAAATCGGAGCCTTTCTGTGCTTCTCCAGAGAGAAAGCAGCTTCTCCTAGGTTTGTGCCGTCACACCAGCTCTGTGTTAGAGTGATTTAGCTTCCAGCGACTCTGTTCCTCACTCCCCCGCACTAGAACCTCACGTCTGCCTGCAGGCCGGGCCTGGGTGAGCGGGATCCAGTCCGCCCCCTGCCTTCGGACTGGGCAGTGGGACCCCTTTGGCCAACAGGCGGTTGGCAGACGTTAAGTGAGCAGCGTCAGCCTCGCTCATCGGAAGGCTGCCCCTGGAAGAGGGGAGGGCAGACTGCCGTGTGCTAACGGGAGGCCTCGCCCAAGGGACAGGCCTGTACCCAGTCCGCGGCGACCTTCAGGGCCGCGAGCGTGTCAGCTCTGCCCGGGACTGTGGCGGGACTGTTGCTGTGACAACAGCGACTGATACGCCCACCCTGACTAATACAGAACCGGGTGCCCAGCGAGCTGGTGTGACAAAGCCTGAAGACATGTGGAGCTGGCTTTGTGGTCAGCTCGTGGGTGACAGGGAAACGGATATGGCGAGCTGGCAATAACACACTTCCTTTGTTATTGTCGTGGCAACACATTCGGGAAAACTGGGGCTGTGATCAACAAGGGCCCGAGCGCGAGTGTGTGCTGGCCGGTCCCCCCTGCTTCACCATGGCACTACCAGGAAGCCGGGCCGGCTGGCAGCGGGGCCCAGGGAGCCTGGGACCGCAGGTCGGAGGAGCCCAGTGCTCACACCTCAAACAGTGAGACAACGGACCCAGTGAACGGCTTCAGTGAAGACAACTCAGCCAAAGGCAGCACGGGGGGCCGCAACGAAGGTTGGATGGAGGATCAGATGGGAGGGGGCAGGGGACAGGTCGCTGGACGGCCTGGCTGTCTGGTGCACCCAGTGGGAAGCTGCACGTGTGCGAGAGAGACTGAGGCTTTGGGCTGGGCCATCTCCCTGGACGTGACGTGCTTTTCTCCTTGGGAGGAGGCCTGGGTCCTCATGGACCTCTGGAGGCCAGAGAGCAGATGTCTTAGCTGTCCACCCGAGTCCCCAGCTGCACTGCCTTTCTCTGGTTTCCTTGCAATGGGTGTGACCAGGTAAGTCATTCCGTCCAACAGCAGGTGGGAGAAGCAATGTGCGTCAGCTTCAGACTAGCTCAGAGCCGTCTCCAGAGCCTTTTTCCATGATCCCCCTTCCCGCGGCCAGACCGGGGACAGTCAGGGCGACCGAGGAAGCCACCTGTTGCAGATAGCCTATCTGGAACACTTGCCCTGGGCCGTGAGAGAAACAGAAGCTTCTAATGTGAACAGTTACGTTCGGGGTCTGTGTTACGTGAGCTCAGCTGTTCTAGCCTATGAAGTAACCGGTTTCCAGAACACATAGAATGTTTCAAACAGCAGCAGTAATACCATCAGAGAGAAAAGAGACTGTATCCTCTAAAAACAGCATCTGGGGAAGTGAACTCTCAGATGATTTTTGTTTTCTTTTTTTAATAATTTCATGTATCATACAAATTTTTACAAAAGTATATTATTTATATGTTCAGAGGGAAAAAAAAACATGTTGTGAAAAACATAAAAATGAGTTAAAAAAAAAAAATACGTTCCAGACATCAACTATCTTGGGACATAAAAAATTTGGGCGTTGAAATAAAAAAATACTTTAAAAAAAAATACTCGGGGACACCTGGCCGGCTCAGTCAGTGGAGCGAGTGACTTCTGATCTCAGAGTGGTGAGTTCGAGCCCCACGTTTGGCATAGAGATTACTTTATTTTTTTTTTAAGATTTTATTTATTTATTTATTTATTTATTTATTTATTTATTTATTTTTTAAAGATTTTA
>NW_023194951.1:0-1181 GCF_002007445.2 Ailuropoda melanoleuca
TAAAATCTTTAAAAAATAAATAAATAAATAAATAAATAAATAAATAAATAAATAAAATCTTAAAAAAAAAATAAAGTAATCTCTATGCCAAACGTGGGGCTCGAACTCACCACTCTGAGATCAGAAGTCACTCGCTCCACTGACTGAGCCGGCCAGGTGTCCCCGAGTATTTTTTTTTAAAGTATTTTTTTATTTCAACGCCCAAATTTTTTATGTCCCAAGATAGTTGATGTCTGGAACGTATTTTTTTTTTTTAACTCATTTTTATGTTTTTCACAACATGTTTTTTTTTCCCTCTGAACATATAAATAATATACTTTTGTAAAAATTTGTATGATACATGAAATTATTAAAAAAAGAAAACAAAAATCATCTGAGAGTTCACTTCCCCAGATGCTGTTTTTAGAGGATACAGTCTCTTTTCTCTCTGATGGTATTACTGCTGCTGTTTGAAACATTCTATGTGTTCTGGAAACCGGTTACTTCATAGGCTAGAACAGCTGAGCTCACGTAACACAGACCCCGAACGTAACTGTTCACATTAGAAGCTTCTGTTTCTCTCACGGCCCAGGGCAAGTGTTCCAGATAGGCTATCTGCAACAGGTGGCTTCCTCGGTCGCCCTGACTGTCCCCGGTCTGGCCGCGGGAAGGGGGATCATGGAAAAAGGCTCTGGAGACGGCTCTGAGCTAGTCTGAAGCTGACGCACATTGCTTCTCCCACCTGCTGTTGGACGGAATGACTTACCTGGTCACACCCATTGCAAGGAAACCAGAGAAAGGCAGTGCAGCTGGGGACTCGGGTGGACAGCTAAGACATCTGCTCTCTGGCCTCCAGAGGTCCATGAGGACCCAGGCCTCCTCCCAAGGAGAAAAGCACGTCACGTCCAGGGAGATGGCCCAGCCCAAAGCCTCAGTCTCTCTCGCACACGTGCAGCTTCCCACTGGGTGCACCAGACAGCCAGGCCGTCCAGCGACCTGTCCCCTGCCCCCTCCCATCTGATCCTCCATCCAACCTTCGTTGCGGCCCCCCGTGCTGCCTTTGGCTGAGTTGTCNAAGTTGTCTTCACTGAAGCCGTTCACTGGGTCCGTTGTCTCACTGTTTGAGGTGTAAGCACTGGGCTCCTCCGACCTGCGGTCCCAGGCTCCCTGGGCCCCGCTGCCAGCCGGCCCGGCTTCCTGGT
>NW_023194952.1:0-893 GCF_002007445.2 Ailuropoda melanoleuca
ACCAGGTTTTTTCTAGAATATTATTTTATTCCCCTGTGTGACCGTAAAGTCTTTAAAGGCAGAGACAGTATCTCATATATCTTTTCACTCTAACAGCACCAAATATGGGTGTATATAGGTGTTTGAGAGCATAAAAATGACTGACTACACCACTGGAATGGGCTAAATTTCGCAATCTCAGAAAAAGCAGGGGAGAGGTAGTTAAATCCCAATCCCTAATCACTGTAATTTAGTACAAGCTTAGTGAGAAGACACCCCTAGCAGGAAACTGATGGGTCAGCCCTGGCTTGTCCTGTATTTGCAGTAAACCATGTTCTTTATAGTTTCAGGGTGTGTAATCATCTTGTTTTTATATTATCTTTCCTTTTCTAGTTACTTCTGAGTCTTAATAATGCTCAACTTCAGCCACTACAGCTTCAGGTACCTCGATAATTATTTTACTAATATTTCTCGACTGCTTATTTCTTACAGTACTTTGTAGAGAACAAAATGTTTACTGATTTTGTTTCTGAAGTCCCAATTTTTAAGTTTACCAATTTGTCCCATACGGTCTAACAACCATTTGTTTGAAGACAAAAGTAAAAGCTGTAATCTGATTAGTGTTTATCTATTGAAAACTTGGTCTAAGTGCCAGGCACAAATTCTCACAACTGTGAGACAGTTAAATTAACCATTTACACAAAGTCATACTCAACCGTTAAAAAAAAAAAAAGGACTTAAAATCAGTCTGCAATTGCAGAAACTATACTCTTTATCCATTTCATCCTGCCCCACATTTTTTAAGACCATTGGGAAGTTGGCATTGTTCATGCTATTTGCACCGCTCATAATGGGCTAAGATGCTGTCCTTTTTTATAAGGCAACAATGGAATTACAGAATTGTCTATATTTTG
>NW_023194953.1:0-2847 GCF_002007445.2 Ailuropoda melanoleuca
AATTGATAGAAAAACAGCAAAGCACTTTCACAAACCCAATCTTTACTCCACTGGAATGGGTTCCAAGCATTCTCTCGGATTTATAGATAAGAAACCTGCCGCTGTGAACCCCAGAGTGACTTAGGACCCCTCTTGGAGCCTGGTCGGCATGCACGGACCTGCAGGGCTCCAGGGGGAAGGAAGGTGGCTGCTCCATGCTTCTCTTCACCAACAGCATCAAAATAACCCTGTTGGGGGTGCTCAAAATACAAAGTGACAGGCCAGTCTTCTTCAAGCCAATTTTACATCCTACCACCTCCATATGTAGTCATTTATAACTTTTTTTTTTTTTGACAGAGAGAGAGGGAACACAAACAGGGGGAGTGGGAAGGGAAGAAGCAGGCTCCCAGCAGAGCAGGGAGCTTAATGCGGGGCTCGATCCCAGGACCCTGGGATCAGGCCCTGGGCCGAAGGCAGACGCTTAACGACTAAGCCACCCAGGCGCCCCCATTTATAACTTTTGTTAATGGGAAAAGTTGCGAATCTGGGCACCACATGATTGGAACTATTTTTGCAAAAATCAGTATAATACAGAGATACCGGACTTCCAATAATATCCGCCTAACAGATGAATGGGGTTTACGTGTATTCCTCTAGGGCAGAGAAGTCAGCGAAGTCTATAAATAGCCAGATAGTAAATATCTGGGACTTTGTGGCCAGTGAGTCCCCACAGTCACAACTACTTTACTGCCTTTGTAGCAAGAAAGCAGCCAGAGAGGACAGGAAGCAATGGGTGTGGCTGTGTCCCAATAAAAGTTATTTTCAAAAGCAGGCAGTTGCAAGGACTGGCATTAGCTTGCCCACCCACCCACTCCTTGGGGAATGGCTTTAATGAGGACTCCACAATCTCTGAATATTTGGCATGCCCAAATATGGAAAAGTCCACATAGCAGACAAGAGAGAAAAGCAAGGTGGTGGGGGGGGTTGAACAGCTTCCTGAAAGTATAAAACTACCCTGGTTTGGAGGTCCTTTTCAGCTCCAATTTTCTCACTTATGGGATTACTAGTGAATCATTACAGAGTACTCAGGAGAAACACAGCCTGCTCACAGAAAGAGTCAGAAGGACACTGAAACTCCTCTCATCCATTTCCTTGCCCTCTGGATATTACTGAGAGTTTGAAATGTTAAGTGTCAAGTGTGTAAAGAAACTGGAACCACAATTCGTGGTCCATTAATATAAATTTCTGCTCTTTCCCCTTCTCCAGGTAATTGCCTAAGAGTGGTTCTTAAGGAAGAAGACTGTGGCTTTGAACAAGCAATGAGAAACACTAGTGGGAGGTTAGAAGCCTTTGGGGAAGAAGGTACACTGATGAATCTTGAATATTTTCTATTTTACTTCTTGAGTAAATTGAACGAATTCTAAAATGTCTTTACTACTAAAATTCTATGAGCAAGTTGTGTTTTCTATAGCATCTTAAACTTCTTCATGACATTTACTTAACAACCCAAGATAAAGTTGCAATGTATCATTTAATTACCATGAGCGATATAAGAAAATGTAAAATAGAACAAAACTTTGCTAAGCACTTAGTCTAGCTTTCAGAATTGTTGCAAGGATTAAATGAGATAGCCATGTAGTCATCATTTTTGCTACTCTACCAAGCTCGGTCCAAAGCTAAGTGGCCAATGTTCACTTGGGTGTGGGTTTTAATCCAGGGTGACTTGGTTGAAAGGACCCCCTCTTTCCTTAGCTCCGTTGTTTGTTCACCATCAAGGAGACCTCCAAATTACTTTATGTAACTAATTGAAAGAGGGCTATAAGACAGTCCCAGTAGTTCTGAAGAATGAAGATTCTGTTCTTCTGTGCTCAGTTTTTTGCCACTTCTTTTAGTAAATAACCCTTGGCTGGAGGGGGGCGAAGTCCTATTTTTAGAATGTATTCAGTCAATAGATATTCTCTTATAGAGAGAAATGGACTATTTTTAATGGTTAATTTTGCTTGAATAAATGAATACTAGTCAATGTTTCCTCACCTTTTTTTAGATTTGTGGGACTTTGTATATATTATTTAATGTTCGATGACCAGGTTACCCTAGGTGAGCATTTTCCAGCTTTGGGTTATTTAGATACTTTATTCGAAAATACGTGACCATTGACAGTCTACAGAACTCTCAATCCGTTTCATGTCTGTAAACAATCAGAGGAAGAGTGGCAGAGTGGTCTATTTGAACCCTTATTCAAGAAAATCATGTTTCTGAGCTTCTTGGAAGAGAAGGTTGTAAATGATCTTGAGGTAAATGATATACACATATGCATAACAATCTCAGAAGCTTTCTGGAGGGGGTGACCTTTATTGATTTGCTGTGCCAGTTGAGCTTATTTTCCGCAATTGTATCCTCAAAGTTTGCATTATAGCCCATGATAATTCCCAGCATAAGCAGCAATATACTAGAATGGGGTGGATTCAATGTCTCAAGTCTTGACATACTTTATGCTTTATTTTGGTTTGGCACAATAATACTTCACTTCATAGATGAATGTTTGTTCAATATGGAGAACATACAATAGCAACAACAGAACCCCACAGCTGAAATTTTTAATGATGTTTATCACTACACTAATCTCTACACCTTTTATTAGTTCACTATCCTAACTGATTACAATTTTTCCACATGGCACCAAACCATGTGAAACTGGGTATTAAAAGAAACATTTTTTTGTTTTTCCTGGAAAGAACAAAACTTCTTTTTTTCCTGATATCTTACAAAGAAAACCATACCAATATTAGTAAAGCATAAACTTTATTCTGGGTCCATTTTTTCTTCTTTCTACGTCCTTTCCCACTACTGATGTCCTCTGCCATGAGG
>NW_023194954.1:0-535 GCF_002007445.2 Ailuropoda melanoleuca
ACCTACATAACCGTGAGAGCCCCGTGCTTGGGCGAGAGGCCTGGAGGCAGCTGCCTGGGTTTCAAATCCAGATCAGCCCCTTACAAGCTGTGTGATCTTGAGCAAGTTACCTGACCTCTCTGTGCCGAGATTTGTACACCTGTCTATGGAGGATAAGAGTGGCCCCTCCTCTGGAGTGTTGGAAGATGCAGTGACCCTCAGGGCTTGTGTGAGGGCACCCAGCACAGGCCAGCTCCGGATCAATACTAGCCATCGCGACAGACGCCAAGGCCCTGCTTCTTCTCCACCCTCACCCTCAGCGCTCGGCCTTCCCTGCTCCAGCCGCTCTGAGCATCCTCAAGTCCCGGCCCAGGCTGCCTGCGTTCCCGGTANGGGCTGCCTGCGTTCCCGGTAGCACCTGTCCCCTCCTGCCCCCGCCGCCACCACCGGCGGCCTCCCCCTCACCTGGCTAATCCCTCCTGTCGCTCCATCCTAGACCGAAAGTCACCTCCTTCATCTGCTCGCTCCTTCAGCTGATGTTTACTGAGCGCCTGCT
>NW_023194955.1:0-933 GCF_002007445.2 Ailuropoda melanoleuca
GTTCCTTTTAAGCTAGGTCTTCAACACCTTAACCCTGAAGCAGGAGCCAAGGGGTGGAAGCTATTTTGGAGGCACTGTGGTGGGGGATGGGGCGCTCCTCAGTCAATGCCCCTCAGGCCTTCCCTCCTCACTTCCAAACTAGATACGTTCAGCCCCTCTGTGGTATTTAAGACAAAACAAATGGTTCTGCGGTGTAAAACAGTCACGTGTCTGGAACCCATAAAAAAAGGTTATTTGCCAAGCATCTATTATGAGTCAGGTCTTAAATGATCTATAAAGCAATTTATTGTGCCTTTAACGTGGACCGGAAAATGTGCCAAGTGCTTGCTATCGTTATCTTCCGTATTCCTCTTAGCAGCACTCCTGTCTTTCCCTTTGAGAGACGTGGAACCTGGCCCAGCCAAGGGGTGGGGGACAGAGCGTTCATTCAGACCCAGGCCTGACCCCCTTTGCTGACTGTTATGTCCTCAGCCAGCGACTCGGAAGAAGGAGACAGTGTTCAAGGGGCTCATGTTTTAGAAGCATGGGACAGACATATGCACAAGCACATCCAATTAAGTTTTATAATAATAGCTCCCATTTGTTGAACATTCGTGATGTGCCAGGCCCTGTTTCTCGCGTGTTGGGTGTGTTACTGCGTCTAATTCTTGAGGGGATCTGTTGAGTTGTTTCTGTCCATCTCATCATTTTTTGTTTGTTTTTATAAGATTTATTTATTTTTGGAGAGAGACAGAGTGAGCACGAGAGGGAGGGGCAGAGGGAGAGGGAGAGAAAATCCCAAGCCAACTCCACGCTGAGCGCGGAGCCGGATGCGGGGCTCGATATCCTGACCCTGAGAGTCAGACGCTTAAGCGACAGAGCCACCTAGGCGCCCTTCTCTATATCATCGTTTTACTGATGGGCACGCTGAGGTTCAGGGGATTGAGACAACGT
>NW_023194956.1:0-1131 GCF_002007445.2 Ailuropoda melanoleuca
GCTGGGCTCTTGCTATAATCACTCCAACAGTGACCTGAGCCATTTGTAATACATGTCTGATAGATGAATTTAAAAATGTATTGGCTGCGCGTAGAAGGTCAGTGAATCAGGATCAGCGCTCCTCTTAGCCGGGTGTCAGAACTTTCTTGATCCCATCTGCCAGTCAAATCTGGCTTTGTCTTTGGATTAGTGTTACTTCCTCTAGATGATTTCTGGGGTGAATAGGTGTGTCCTTCAGAATCAGTGTCCTTTTTTAAAAATCCCGTGATAAAAATAACCTCAAAATCTAAGTGGTTTATAGCAATAAACATTTATTTTGTTCTCATGAGGTGCAAGGGGATTTGGTTAATTTAGGCAAGACTTGGTTGAGCTTGGTAAGACTCCACGCTTCTGAGTGAGTTCAGATTTATGCT
Organism: Ailuropoda melanoleuca; assembly: GCF_002007445.2. Lineage (NCBI taxonomy): Eukaryota > Metazoa > Chordata > Mammalia > Carnivora > Ursidae > Ailuropoda > Ailuropoda melanoleuca. Next base: position 414 of record NW_023194956.1, read on the forward strand.
TTCACTACCTGGGATGTGTTCCTCCCACGGTGGATTTCAGAAATGCAAGAGAGAGAGAGCAGAGACACGGGATGCTTATACACCCTCATCTGGAATCAGCCCACTGTCACTCTGGCCAAAGCAAATCGTCTTCAGAGGCATGGGACATTCTCCACNCAGGATCAGCGCTCCTCTTAGCCGGGTGTCAGAACTTTCTTGATCCCATCTGCCAGTCACATCTGGCTTTGTCTTTGGATTAGTGTTACTTCCTCTAGATGATTTCTGGGGTGAATAGGTGTGTCCTTCAGAATCAGTGTCCTTTTTTAAAAATCCCGTGATAAAAATAACCTCAAAATCTAAGTGGTTTATAGCAATAAACATTTATTTTGTTCTCATGAGGTGCAAGGGGATTTGGTTAATTTAGGCAAGACTTGGTTGAGCTTGGTAAGACTCCACGCTTCTGAGTGAGTTCGGATTTATGCTTTCACTACCTGGGATGTGTTCCTCCCACGGTGGATTTCAGAAATGCAAGAGAGAGAGAGCAGAGACACGGGATGCTTATACACCCTCATCTGGAATCAGCCCACTGTCACTCTGGCCAAAGCAAATCGTCTTCAGAGGCATGGGACATTCTCCACTGTCAGGGAGACACTGCGAAGCCACTCAACGCCGTGGGCATCTAATTCTACTGAATGGAGAGAATGAAGACGGGAAACAAAGTGCCAACAGTTTCTGCAAA
>NW_023194957.1:0-605 GCF_002007445.2 Ailuropoda melanoleuca
ACTAGTTAATAGCTGTGACAGACTTACATACCAGCTTGTCTTAAAGCTGAGATTCTAGGCGGTGGACCTGAAAAAAAAAAGCCAATTTAAAAGAAACTTTGCATTTGGTACAAGTAGGGCATGCGCAGGGATTTTGTTTCCCTTGCTTTGACAAATGTGGAAGTAATGTTGATTCTAGAACCACACCTATAATTATTGCAAACATCATTTGGGAGTCTCAGAGCTTGCTATTGACTGTCCTATCATTATGAACTGTTTAGTATTCTTTCAGTTGGACTACAAGACTGAGCACTCCTACAGGGCAGCTGTAAGGGATACTTGCCCAGGGTCAATTCTCAAAAAAACCTGTTCAACATAGTGAAGAAAGAAAAAAATTCTGAGTGCTCCCATGGTCCATTTGCTGAGCATGCACACTTTTCATTTATTTGTCCATAGGTTTTCATTCAGTCATGAAAATGAGCTTTGAGGTANATGGTCCATTTGCTGAGCATGCACACTTTTCATTTATTTGTCCATAGGTTTTCATTCAGTCATGAAAATGAGCTTTGAGGTAAGGAATTTGGTTCCAGGGTCAGCTATATAATTTTAATCAAGAGACTCCAGGA
>NW_023194958.1:0-640 GCF_002007445.2 Ailuropoda melanoleuca
AGCTTGGGGGTATGTGCACCCTCATTTACTTTCGAGAGGAATGAATATTCCACAATTAGCATCACTCTGATCCTACTTTTTGCAAGATAACACTCCTTGCCATACTAACTCCTTGATGAAGGGCCACGTGGACATCCGTCTGGGTCATATAAGATGAGTAGCACTATTCTAAAATGATTTCTCTCTGATCACCATTTTTTGAAATGTTTTCTTTAATCCACACATGTCTTTCTGAATGGAGCGAAGGGAATTAAGGAATGAGCTGGAAGAGGGACTGTTTAAAGTCATCTGCACCACATTCAATACGGCAAGATAGCAACAAGTCAAAAAATTGCATAGATGAGTCAGAAGCAAGATTAGGCAGGAGAAAGTTTCAACCTATACATTTGATGGAAATGTGCCACAAATATGGTGGTAAGCTTTCTTGCAGCCAAATGAAAATGGAAATGCAATTGGATATAAACTTCACAGTGATCACAAGTTAAATATTTTTTTTAATTTAATTTTATTATATTATGTTAATCACCATACAGTACATCCCCAGATTCCGATGTAAAGTTTGATGCTTCATTAGTTGCGTATAACACCCAGTGCACCATGCAATACGTGCCCTCCTTACTACCCATCACCAGTCTATCCC
>NW_023194958.1:8401-9504 GCF_002007445.2 Ailuropoda melanoleuca
AGAAGGATTTAATGATTTTTATAAAATGCATATGCAATGTGGGTGAGGGTCTAACCTCTCACCCTGGCCTGTGGAGGATGGTCACTCTTCTGGAAGATGTCTGCTACTTGGAGAAAATCGACAAAGAGATGAGCTGCCCCAGTTCTGAATAACATCTCAACGGCTGGTCTCCAGAGCAAATATACACTGTGCTTGTTGAAAGTTTTTAAGAAGTTTTATTTTCCATTTTATTTTTATTTTTAAGTTTCTTTTTATAAAATTATGCAAAAATTCCAAATGTGTTCGTGTCATACATGCCATTTTTCACGTAATTTTTTCTTCATATTTTCGATCTCCTTCTTTTTCCTACTCTATCCACAATAGATCGCCTCACCCCAAAATGTTACTTATGTTACCAATCCAATAAATATATCCTGCCATATGTCTCTCCATGCTCATATACAACTAAACACATGTGTACTAAACATATCCACATAGACAGAGGGGTGTTTTTGGTGTTAGTTTATGAATGTGGAATCACATTATAAATAATTTCCTGCATTTTGCCTATAATAGTTGTCATTTCCACTTGCAATGCAGAAGTATGTTCTTTTGCCCAAGGCGTTATGGTACTTTTTGTTCCTTTGTCAAACCAATAGCATGGTTTCTCATTGTTACTTCAGTTCGCATTCCAATCACTTGTTTGGGATTTTGAGCTTCTTTTCTTATGTCTTATTTGCCATTTGGACTTCACTGTTCTGGTAATTTGGCCCATTTGCTATTGGGTCTTGGGTCTTTTTCTTGTCAATGTAAGTAGACTCCATACATTATAGATGTTGCCCCTTTTGTGAGTTAACGAATTAGGGTTTATACAAACTGCTATAACAATGAAGAATGCATTGTGGAACTCCCACTTCTTGCTCATCATTCCTCATGAATCTTTCTTTGATTTCAATCTTGACATGAATGAAGGCTGCCATGGTCACTTTTGTGTTAAATTAATGGTAGAGCTTAAATATAAATTATAGTATTTTCCTTCCATAGCCCAAAGGTTCATCTTGTGCACAGCTTGGGGGTATGTGCACCCTCATTTACTTTCGAGAGGAATGAATATTCCACAATTA
>NW_023194959.1:0-607 GCF_002007445.2 Ailuropoda melanoleuca
ACTCATGGGGAGCTGGGAAATATAACTGTGCCAGGAGTCTGAAGTATAAGAAAATAGGAATTTGTTGAATAAGTGAACATTGTCCTAATACATAAGTATGATTCCTGTTGGACAACTTCTTTTTTTTAAAAAAAGATTTTATGTATTTATTTATTTGTTTATATGGAGAGAGCATATGAGTGGGGGGAGGAGCAGAGGAAGAGGGACAGAGAATCTCAAGCAGATTCCACACCCAGCAGAGAGCTTGATGCAGGGCTCAATCTCACTACCTTGAGATCATGACCTGAACTGAAAGCAAGAGTTGGGCACTCAACTGACTGAGCCACCCAGGTGCCCCCCTGTTGGACAATTTCTTTTGGAGAAGGACATTTGGAAAGGGTTTGCCTGTGGCTCTGCCTTAAGAGAGTNTCTGTGGCTCTGCCTTAAGAGAGTTACATCTGGGGTAGAGTCAGGCTGATGTCCCACGAGAGGGAAGTAATAACAATTGCTGCAAGTTTCTGGGAATGTATCTTAATTCAGATAATCTCCTTCTAGCTAGGGCACCTTGAGAGTTGATCAGTCTGGGACTCCTGGTAGAGACTATCTCTGGCCCAGACATTTGTTTTAT
>NW_023194960.1:0-237 GCF_002007445.2 Ailuropoda melanoleuca
AAAACACACAAAAAAACACACCAAACACACACAACACACACACACAATGCACACACACCACACACAACACAGAACACACACACCACACACACAACACCCACCAAACCTACAACACACAGAACACAAACATCACACACAACACATACACAAAACACACAAAAAAAACACAACACACAGCACACACACAACACTCACACTATACACACACAACACAAAACACACAACACACACACAAGA
>NW_023194960.1:669-2106 GCF_002007445.2 Ailuropoda melanoleuca
CTATACACACACAACACAAAAAACACAACAACACACAAGACAAAAAACACACACAAACAACACACACAACACACAAACACAAAATTCTCACACAATACACACACAACTCACACACAACACACACTCACAACATACACACAACACACACAACACACAAACACACAACACAAACACAACACACACACAACACAGACACAGCACACAAAGATCACAACACACTAAACACACACAACACAACCCAGAAAACACACACAACACACACAACACACAACACCCAAATATCACAAACACACAAAACACACAACACACACACACAACACACAAAACACAAAAAACACACACAACACAGGCAACACACACACAATACACAGACACAACAAACATACACAACACACAATACACACACAACACACACCACACACACCACACACACACAACATGCACAACACACACACCACACGCAACACACACAACACACACAACACAGACACCAAACACACACATACAGCACACTCAACTCAACAAACACACAATACAAAAAACTCACACACACACAACACACAGTACGCACACAACACACAGCACCAAACACACAAAACACAAAACACACACAACACAACCAACACACACTACACACACACAACACACACACCACACACACACCACACACACACCACACAAAAACCACAGACACAACAGACATGCAAAACACAAAACACAAAAAACACACAGAAAACACACACACAACTCAAACACAACACAGAACACACACACCACACACACAACACACACAAAACCCACAACACACAGAACACAATCATCACACACAACACATACACAAAACACACAAAAAAAACACAACACACAGTACACACACAACACTCACACTATACACACACAACACAAAACACTCACCACACACACAAGACACAAAACACACACAAACACCACACACACAACACACACAACACACACAAACACACACAAACAGACACAGCCCACACACAAACACATCCACCACACACACAACACACACACCACACACACACCACACACACAACACACAAACACAAAATTCTCACACACCACACACACACAACTCACACACAACACACACTCACAACATACACACAACACACACAACACACAAACACACAACACAAACACAACACACACACAACACACACCACACACAACACACACAACACAGACACCAAACACACACATACAACACACTCAAAACTCAACAAACACACAATACAAAAAACTCACATACACACAACACACAGTACGGACACAACACACAGCACCAAACACACAAAACACAAAACACATACAACATAACCAACACACACTAACACACAATACACACACCACACACACACCACACACACAGCACACAAAAACCACAGACACAACACACATGCAAAACACAAA
>NW_023194961.1:0-670 GCF_002007445.2 Ailuropoda melanoleuca
ACTCATCTACAAGATGCGTCACTGCCATCTCTCAAAGCACTGCTATAATAAATATATAGATCTTGGATATCTTCATGTCAATGGTGATTTCTTAGAGTGCGGCCCTATGCACACAAGTGTGTGGTACCCTTGGATGTCCCCTTTAGGCAGAATTAATTCTTATCGACGCAATTCTATACCATGTCATGGAAGACTCACTCTTCATCAGGAGACATTTTGCTAGCATTAACATTCAGATAGGCATAATCATTGAGAGCTACTGTTAACAATCCTTCTGAAAAGGAAACTGTACCGGAAGGTTCCATGACCTGATCACATGTGTTTTTGTTGTACGTCCAAATTAGAGGCATCCGTGTCATTCAGACAGATATCTTCTGTTTACTTCATGTATCATCCTTTATCAGGCAAGATCATTAGTTATTGTTACTAAGAATCACCTTCCGGTGTGATTTCATCTGTGACTTTCTTCCTCCCTTCCTCCAANTTTCCTCCAACCTGCCCACCTTCCCTCTCTTCCTGCTTGGTTGCTTTCTTCCTCCCTCCTTCCTTCCCTCCCTTCTGCCCTCCCTCCCTTCCTCCTTTCCTTCCTCCCTCCCTCTCTTCTTTCCTTCCTTCCTTCCTTCCTTCCTTCCTTCCTTCCTTCCTTCTTCCTCCCTGACCCTCTCTCCCC
>NW_023194962.1:0-922 GCF_002007445.2 Ailuropoda melanoleuca
CTTAGATCTCTGCCTCTGCTGTCTGCAATTTTCCTACCATGTATCTAGCAAGGACTACTTTTAATTAAAACATGTGGTATTTGCGTACCAACTCTGATGATTCCTATCTTTCATGTGTTTTGAATGTTCTTGGCCATAAACCCTTCGAGTATTACATTTCCCCAGACTCTTAGTGTCTTCTTCTGTAACTGTCATTACATTTAACTTTTCCATCTCTTCTGTATGGTTTTTATCTTTTCTTTCATATTTTCTACTTCTTTGGTTCCTCGTTGCATTTCACGTAATTTTACAGATTTACATCCTAATTCACTAGTTCTGTCTCAGAAATGTTTACCTATTTTTTAACTTGTGCACTGGTTTTCAGTTTTAATTGTTACCTTTTCAAGATTTCTACAAGTTCTGTTTTGTTTTTTTAATCAAAACAATCTTATGAAAAAATAGAAAAGACACATGCAGTAGGTTTATCACTGAGTCATTACTATAATGGCAAAAGAATGGAAACAGACCGAATGCCATCACTAGAGGACTGGTTGTCTAGTGTGATATGTCCATACCATGGAGTACCATGCAGCTTTATAAAACTTGTGGAATATCTCTATATATTGCTATGAAGTACTATCCAGATAGTAGTGAAAAATTTTTTTAAACTATAATGGAGTTATGTGAGTATAATATATTGAAGATTGTATATTATCTCATTTAAAACCCCACAAAATTTAGTATCTAAAAACAATAATTATCATTTTCTTACGTTCCTGTGGTCTGGCTGGATATATATATATATTTAATCTTTTTTCCTGGAAGGAGTCATATGGCAATGAACAGCTGTCAGCGTGGCCAAACTTACATGTATGAGCCTCAATTGGTATGACTAAAAGGAAGAAAGCTTTACTTTAAGAAGTAAAAAAAAAAAAAAAAAAAA
>NW_023194962.1:9433-9696 GCF_002007445.2 Ailuropoda melanoleuca
GCTCCATCTCCTGAGTGTTTCTGACTCATCTCTTCTGCCCCTGCTCTCCTCTGGCTCTAGCTGGAGAAACCCCTCTGCTTTTAAGGGGTCAAGTAATTAGATTGGGCTCCCCTGGATAAGACAGGCTATTTTAATTTAATCCATAACCTCAATTGCATATGCAAACCCCTTCACAGCCCTACCTAAACAGTATTTGAATAACCAGAAGACTGAATCTTGGGGGAACATCTTTAAAATTTTGCCTGCTGCAAGTTTTTTTTTTT
>NW_023194963.1:0-1522 GCF_002007445.2 Ailuropoda melanoleuca
CCCATAACGCCGGGATCACGCCCTGAGCCTAAGGCAGACGCTTAACCGCTGTGCCACCCAGGCGCCCCAATCGTTCCTTTTTCTATCTGCGTCTCATTTCCTGTCAACGTTACTTTTTTCGTTTTTATTTTTTTTTAGGCAGGCTCCATGCCCAGCATGGGGCTCGAATGCACCACCCCTGAGATCAAGACCTGAGCTGATCTCAAGAATTGGAATCTTAAGCAACTGAGTGAGCCACCCAGACACCTCATGTTTTAAATTACCTTCAGANTTAAATTACCTTCAGACCGTGGCCACTTCCCAGCCTTTCCACGAGCAACACCCCAATTGAAGCCACCAGCATCTGCTTCAGCTGCAGTAATAACCTCTCCACTAGCATTGCTGCTCCCAACTTAGAAGCCAGAAGGATTCCTTTAAAGTGAAATGAGCCCTGTTACTCCCTTGCTCACAACCCTTCATGGTTCCCATCCTACTTGGACTGAACTCTGGAGCCCTTTCCATGGCCTGCAAGGGTCCAGCCTGGCTGGGTCTCTGTCCTTCTTATCTCCTCTCGACCCACCACCCCTCGCTCTTTCTGGAACTCACCAAACCCTTTCCCGTTGCAGAATTGTGTTTGCTGCCCTGGAATCTCTGCCTGGAATATTCCACATGCTCACTTGCAACTTGACGTGATTTTGTTTCGGTGTCCCTTTGGCCGAGAGGCCGATTCTGACCAACCTGTAATACAAGCCCCCTTCATTACTCAGAGTGTCAGTCCTCTATCCTCTCCTGTATTGTCATCTCTTATCACTGTCTAGTGTTCACTTTCATAACTATTCATTAGCTGAGGATTTCTCTCTTCCCTGAGGAGTGTGAGCTCCGTGGGTGTGGGAACTTGCTCTGTCTTGTTGATGGTAGTATTTCTTTTTCTTTTCTTTTCTTTTTTTTTTTTTTTAGGACTTACTATGAGTTCCTACTTTTTTTATTATTAACATATAATGTATTATTTGTTTCAGGGGTACAGGTCTGTGATCCATCTGTCTTACTCAACCCACAGCACTCCCCACAACACATACCCTCCCCAATGTCCATCACCCAGCCATCCCATCCCCCCACCCCTCTCCCCTCCAGCAACCCTCAGTTTGTTTCCTGAGATGAAGAGTCTCTTATGGTTTGTCTCCCTTTCTGGTTTTGTCCCATTTCATTTTTTCCTCTCTTCCCCTATGATCTTCTGCCTTGTTTATCAAATTCCACATATCAGCAAGATCATATGATAATTGTCTTTCTCTGGTTGACTTATTTNNNNTTGACTTATTTCGCTTAGCATAATACCCTCTAGTTTCATCCATGTCATTGCAAATGGCAAGATTTCATTTTTTGATGGCTGCATAATATTCCACTGTGTATAAATACCACATCTTCTTTATCCATTCATCTGTCACTGGACATCTGGGCTCTTTCCACAGTTTGGGTATTGTGGATATTGCTGCTATGAACGTTGGAATACAGGTGCCCCTTCAGATCACTACATTTGTGTCTTTGG
>NW_023194964.1:0-1164 GCF_002007445.2 Ailuropoda melanoleuca
CAGGAATGGTGTGGGTGCCATTTCCTGGGACGGGGAGGACAGGGCGTGGGAGGGGTGGGCCTCATGAGGTTGACTTCCCCACACTACCTGTGATGTGAATTAGGCTTCCTCGGGGAACCATCAAAGAGATACTGGGATCCCGGGCTGGGCAGGTCAGTGGAGATGCTGGGGTCAGAGACTAGATGTGGGACGTGGAGCTGAGAAATGAAGGGGCAGAGGGCCTTGTGCAGAGGCCTGGGGCCACCATGTCTGGGGGCCGAGCAGAGGAGGCCAAGGAGGAAGGGCACCTGAGGAGGAGAATGAAAGGCACGGAGTCCAAGGATGTAGACACTGAGAGCATGAGGTGCCCGACGGACGACGGGCATTCCTGGCCTATGTGTCATGGACAGGCAGGTGACGGGAACAGAGGGGCCGCTCCAGCTTAGGGTGGGACCATGGCCGGCCCCGGCCACTGAGAAAAGGGAGAGCTGACCAGTGGCTGGGGATGCTCAGTCCACGACATCCCAGGACGATGGCTGCAGGAAGGGAGCAGGTCTCAGGGAGGGTGTTCGCGAGGGCATATGAATGAGTCAGCTCAAGCTGCAGGAACGAACCCCGCAGACCCGGCAGCCGCAGCGACAGACGTTTATTCTCTCGCGGTGTTGGCAGAGGTGGCTTCTCCCGCTGTCCTTGGCTGTGCACCCCTTCTCCCTGGGTCCCTCTGCGTGCACCTGAGTGCCCATCTCCTGGTGCTGCCCAGCGCTGCCCAGCACGCAGGACGCAGCAGAGACTTGGTGAACAGGAATGGGTGAAGGACTGCGTGACAGGTGCACGAGGCTGTCAGGACAGGATGAGGGCGAGGGGAGGAGATGGGAGCCTCGAGACTTTCGTTCCTAACACAAATCCCGGGGCCCTTGTTCTTGGCTCTGCATCCCCACAGACCCACACGGGCAGCCCGGTCCTTTGTGTCTCAGTCCCAGGTCAGCCGGCCCGGCGTCCTTGGAGCAGAGACTCCATCTAATCGCCACGCTGCAAAACCTGNGTCTAATCGCCACGCTGCAAAACCTGGCATCTTGTTAGTGAAAGTGCCAGAACAGCAGGGCTCTGGTCACCACCACATAGTGATGGATGGGGAGGTGAGCCAGGTCCTCCAAGAGAGAAGACAGCACCGCGAACTTGGGGGGG
>NW_023194965.1:0-717 GCF_002007445.2 Ailuropoda melanoleuca
TCACGATGCACCAGGCGCAGCCTCAAGAGTTTCAAATACGTTAATTCCTTTCATTTTCATCACATCCCTCCGGTGTAAGAATGGCTGTTATCTCAATTTTCCACATGAGGAGGCATAAAAGCACACAGAGATGGTATAACAAGCCCCGTGTCACGTGGCTGGCCAGGGGCAGAGAGGAAGGATGGGCGCCCAGGCAGTTGGGCTCTGTGGCCTTAGGTCTTATCCAACAGAGAAACAAAAGGGGACCCACGCTTCTGCCCAAGAAACCACGCTAGGAGAAATCCATCAGCAGAAAAATGAGATTAACTCTCTCGACTGAAGAGGAGAGCGGGGCCTTAACCCAGGCCTTAACCCAGGCCACCAGCATCATGGCCTTCAAAGAGGGACTTCACCTCTTCCAAACTCCCCTTTCTGTCCAAAAGACAATGCTCCTGGAAAACAGCGCTCCTGTCCTAGGATTCTCAGGGAGGACATCAGNAGGAGGACATCAGGGAGCAGAGTTTCAAGACTTTGGAAGTTGAGGTCAGATGGGCCTCATTCAAATCAGGGCGGTGAGACCCGCTGGCTGGTAACTGTCTCTCTGAGCCCGCTTCCTCATTTACAAAGGGGAATAACAAGGAATTCGTTGTGTTAAAGGAAGTAATGCACCCACATGCCGAATACAGTGTCTGGCATATAACACCCAATAAATGCTACACGGTACTATCATTATAACTA
>NW_023194966.1:0-1303 GCF_002007445.2 Ailuropoda melanoleuca
GGGCTGTTCCTGGGCGGTCGGTGCTCATCTCTTGCCCTTCCTCCAGGTCCGAGGAGCCAGCAGTCCCTTCCTGGTCACACCCCCAACTGCAGGGCTCTCTCCGCTGACTTGCCTGAGCCTGAGCATAGGACGTTCTGACTGGGTCATTTCCTGCGTGACCCCTGTATTTCGGGGTTCAGCTACGACGTCTGGGACAGTGTGTTCCTGTACATGGGCTGTGTTCATTCCCTGGGGCTTTGGCCCTGCAGGAGCCCGTGTCTGGAAATGTGGGTTCTTGGCCCTGCCTCTGTCATGGGGGCCAGGCTGGTCACTGGCTGGCCTGGAGTCAGGCCCTGCCCATCCGGGGGTTCCTCCTGCCCCTCCTTCTCTGGGGTTTTCTCAGGGATGCCCACTGGGCTCAGGGGCTTTCTCTGGAGCCTCTGGTGTAGCCTGGGGGCAGGTGAGACCCTCCAGAGGCCTCCTGAACGGAGACTCCAGCCCTGAGGGCCGGGACCAGGCTGCGGGGAGACCACCTGGAGTAGGGAGGGGGATGAGTTCGTCTCCACGTGGCCCCGGGTTCCGTGGGACCCTCACCTGCTCTGAGCACTCGGGTGTCTCAGGAGACTTGCTGTTGGCGAGGAGCCCACGTGTGTGGTCTCACCAGGTCCCCAGCTGTGCTGAGTGATACCCCCGAGCAGCCTATTCCCTGGTGACCCTGGTAGCCTCACAAAGGAGGCTCAGAGGGTGAGGGCAAGGGCAGCCCCAGGCAGAGCTCAGGCTGGCAGGTGAGTGCCAGGTCCCACGCGTGAGGCTCCACTGCCCCGAGGTGTGGGCAGGGCAGAGCCAGTCTTCCAGGTGAGGCAGAGATAGGTGATTGGGCAGGTGAGCTTCGGGGTAAGGTCAGGAACCCTTGTTATCTCCAGGTCTTTGTGCGGATAGTTAACCGGCTCGATGTGAGCTTCTCCCTTAGGTCCAGACAGCTCGTATGAGAACCTGAGACACCCAGGCTCCAACAGGTGAGACGCTCCTGCTCTATCTTTATATACTGCGAGCGACCCCGTGCCTTGTTAATATGTTCATTCAATTTTGAAGCAATCAGAAAAAGAGTGTAGGAGATGGGGATAAAGACAACAGGTGCCGTTTGAAAACCATCAAGGCAGAGTAAGCGCTCTCGGGCCTGGGTTGGCCCGTGGAAGGTTTTAGGGCCATCGGAGAAATTCCCTAAGNGTGGAAGGTTTTAGGGCCATCGGAGAAATTCCCTAAGTGAGAGCACCCACGGGGAGGTGGACCCCACTGACCGAGGTCTTCAACTCCTGCAGAGACC
>NW_023194967.1:0-193 GCF_002007445.2 Ailuropoda melanoleuca
TCTCTCTCTCTCAAATAAATAAATAAAATCTTTAAAAAAAATAAAAATAAACATTTTCTTAAATGATAGTTTTTGATATTTATGTATTTACACAGGTCATCATTATTTTTTTTTAAAGATTTTATTTATTTATTTGACAGAGATAGAGACAGCCAGCGAGAGAGGGAACGCAAGCAGGGGGAGTGGGAGAGGA
>NW_023194967.1:250-506 GCF_002007445.2 Ailuropoda melanoleuca
GTGGGGCTCGATCCCATAACACCGGGATCATGCCCTGAGCCGAAGGCAGACGCTTAACCGCTGTGCCACCCAGGCGCCCCTGGTCATCATTATTTAAATGTATTAGTGTTTAGGAATGGAAAGGCCTTAATAACAAAATGTGCTTTTCATCAATTTTATCCTCTGACTTTCCACTGCAGACTGTATCTAATCATGTCCACTTAGAGCTAAAGCCTTTGTTCCATCTAATTTTCACCAGACTGGAATAAAATGAAAT
>NW_023194968.1:0-778 GCF_002007445.2 Ailuropoda melanoleuca
GTTTTCTCATTGTAACCCATAATTTAGAGCCTCGTTGTATCAGTGTTTCCTGCTGAAATGGATGGAAGGTGGAGGGAAAATGACGCATTACCGGATATGTGCACAAAGGGATGACAGTCTCAATCACTAATTATATCACATATCTGTCATGTAAACAAATAGACGACAAATCCCTCGTGGACTGTGACTTGGGTTGATGCTTGTTTTGTGATCATCTGTTCACATGATCACATTCCTACACAAAGTAGCCACTCATTAATACTTGTCCATAGTAACAACAAACACTCACAATTTTAAAAACGGTCACACAGCCACAGCGTCTTAATACAACGATCCTCTGAAGTAGAGAAGATTGTTACTGTTCCTATTTTTCAACTAAGGGCACAGAGGCAAAGAGACCCGCCCAAAGGTACAAAGTAGTTATAGTAGGACAGCTCGGATGCTCCGGCTTGCGCCTGTGTTTTCTCTGTTGGGCACCCTGCTTTCCAGAATGATTGTTAAATCCCTTCATTCTGTTGCACTTTATCCAGGCTGAAATATTACAAATATAAAATTTCCTGGGTTTCAGAAGGAGGTGGTCTTTGCTCAGCAGTTCAGGAAGGGAAAAGCAATATAATTAAATGCCAAGGCAGGCAACTCTGTCTGTTGAATACTAGCCAGCGCTCACTGAGCTCTGTTCCAAGCACTGGAATGTACTATCTCCACCAATCTGCACAGCTACCCTAGGAGGTAGGTACTATTGTTATGTCCATTTTACAGATGAAGAAATTGTAGCACA
>NW_023194969.1:0-677 GCF_002007445.2 Ailuropoda melanoleuca
ACGGAGCATGGCGACTGCTGTGTACGAATGGGACAGCAAGAGCAGTGGGCATGTACTGCGCGGGCTCCCCTTCTTACAGGCATGCGCCATTGCCCCCTAGACTTCACTTAGAAAACACAAGCTGAATGATACAATTAAGAATTTCAAGACAGATGAGAGTAGAATATTAAACCAAGATAGGGATTCTTTTAAGTGTGGGACCCTGGGGGACTGCTCATGAAGGTAGCCCTCGCTGGAGTATGAAGGTAAATAAGGCCTCGGCCTTGCTTGTCCCTTGGGCAATTCGCCCACACATCTCTTGGTTGCTGGTTTTGGCAGACTTCAGGGCAGCTGGGGCTTCTGGGTTGGCACACCAGTCCAAGTCTCTTTCAGATTTCACAGACCTCTGATGAATAGTCATTTTTATTGGATGTTTCTTAAACTAATTTGTTTTTTCTATCAGAGTAATGCATGCACTTTGAAACATCAGATCCTGGAATAAACAGGGTTGCTGGAGTGGGGGTGGGGTGGGGAGGGNAGGGAGGGCACGTGATGTAATGAGCACTGGGTGTTATATGCAACTGATGAATCATTAAACTCTACCCTGAACCTAATAATGCAACATAAGTTAACTCTCTTTAAATTAAATAATAACAAAAGAAACATCAGATCTTGCTAGAAATCTTTTAACGAGAAAG
>NW_023194970.1:0-1285 GCF_002007445.2 Ailuropoda melanoleuca
ATAAGAGTATACATTATTTTAACAGGAAAACAGTCATTTCCATCCCTGTATTTTATATATAATATATATATTTTTATATATATGTATATATACACCTAGCACAGTGTGTCTATTCTATCGGTCCGCGGGGAGGGGGCTAGCATGGGGTGAGCGACCGATGCTGCTGTGGCCCCTGGCGATGGTCCTGGGTTAATGCGGGGACTCCAGCATTCATACCCCCTGCCCCACCTCCTGGGCCTGGTTTTTAGGGCCGTACAGGAAACACTGGTTTTTCTCTAGGGAGAGGGTGGGGAAGGGTGGACAGAAGTGGGGTCAGGAACTCCCGGAAGAGGACAAGTCCTAGGAGTGGGGAGAAGCTCTCTGCTCGGGCCACAGAGAGTGCGTTCTGAAGCCACGTGGAATGGGACACCCTCCTGCTCACGGGGACCGGGGTGCTCAGGTCTGGCTCCCCCCTCAGGGCCTGACCCATGAGCTGGCCTGTTAACCAGGAGATGCGAGCTGTCCCTCTGGGCCTGCCTTCGGCCCCCGAGGAACAGAAACAAAACAGGTCAAATTTATTTACAAAGCAAGACGCACATACAGCACTTACGTATTTATAGGAAACCAAAGTGACTACGAGGGGAGAAGCAGGGTGCCCACCTCAGCCCCAGGGTCCGGCAAGAGGGGAGGGAGGAAGAAAGTGCATTTACACAGAGACTCCTCCTTTCACCTGCGTGTCTGGGGGGNTCCTCTGGGCCTGCCTTCGGCCCCTGAGGAACAGAAACAAAACAGGTCAAATTTATTTACAAAGCAAGACGCACATACAACACTTACGTATTTATAGGAAACCAAAGTGACTACGAGGGGAGAAGCAGGGTGCCCACCTCAGCCCCAGGGTCCGGCAAGAGGGGAGGGAGGAAGAAAGTGCATTTACACAGAGACTCCTCCTTTCACCTGCGTGTCTGGGGGGGCCTTTCAGATGCAGTCAGCATGCTCAGGAGAACCCTTGGGGGGTGGCTGGAGGGAGGGGGAGACACTGACACTTGACCGGGGCCTGAGAAGACCAAGCGACNCGGGACCTGAGAAGACCAAGCGACATGTGGGGCACCCCCGGGGGTCTCAGCTAGACCCGTTCTCCATGGCCTCCACCGCAGGAAGGAGGTCTGGGCTCCCACTGCCCTGAGCCCCTGCCTCGGGCCAGTCCCCAGAGCACTAGCAGTTGGTTAGAGTCCTGGGCAGGTCCCCAGAGCACTAGCGGTTGGTTAGAGTCCTGGGGACGAGGGTGCGGGTGCCACGCTGTCTTCTG
>NW_023194971.1:0-3931 GCF_002007445.2 Ailuropoda melanoleuca
TTCTTTCTGGATGCTCAAAACTTCCTAAGTGTTGGTGGACTCTATGTTAATGGAACAAGGGTCACACCTTGCCTGTTCTACTGCCCTCTGCATTCCTCTCCCCTCTAAGTCTATAATACTCTTCCTTTTTGTAGATTCAGGCCCACTCCAGTACCAGAAGAAGTTAGACCTAAGGCAGAAGGAATCAACCAGCTCTATGCCTAAGCATAATTTCTTCTAGGTATTGATGCACAGGCCTGAGACTGCTTTTATTTTCATTTTTTTTTTTTTTCAAATCATTTTCTTGTAAACCATGCAGGACTGGGGGCTAATCTTTGAGCTTCATCATCCTCCTGAGTCCTGCTTCTGAATCTTTAGCCAGTTGTTGTAACCCTGCTGTTCTTAGATGGAACATCTTAATTGTGTCTTCCTGTTTGGGTTGGAGGATTTGTCTGCCTTGGGTTTTTTTCTTGCTCTGTGCTATCTACTCCTAGGCAAGCTTGTTCATGATACTAACTTTTGACCTGGATTGAGAGAGTAGAATTTACTAAAGAATGTTGGCTAGCCAGACCAAACATCCTATGCTGTTCTTTGGGCAAGTATTTATTGAATTTTCTCTGCATGCCAGGATCCCAGAATATAGAAACGAGTACTATTGAGAAATCTTGATGTGTAGCACTGATTAGTTATAGTAAGAATAAAATAACTGGTTAAAACTTGAACAGGGGAAGGGCATCTCTAGGGGAAGTGTGTGTGTGTGTATACACAAATAGTATTATTTATTATGACTGAACAATGGGAGTGTCAGCGGAATAGTTGGCATTGGCTTGATGCTTAGTATCTCATTTCCTTTACCCATGAAACCAGAGGACCTTCCTTCCCAGGCTGCCACAGTGAAACTTCCTGAAGTCAGCTTATGAGCCCAGTGCTGGGAAATGGCATTTAGCATAGCTGGCATGTTCTGGAGGCAGTGGTTACCTACAGAGAGCAGTGGTGGAGGCAAATCGCTTCTCAGTTTTATGCGACGCTGCCTTGTCAACCCAGAGGATGCATTTCATTATCTGTGACTTTGCTGGGGATTAGTCTGGACAGCTTGTTGAGGCAAATCTGCCTATCAAAGCAACACTTGAGAGTTTTATTTATTTATTTAAATATATACTTTTCTTCTGTCATATAGGAAATTAAAAGCAAAAAGGGGTGGAAGCCCATTAAAAATGTTAAGAACTAGCAAAAAAGAAAAAGGGAGAAAATGGAATCGAAAAGTTGTTGGAGCAGTCCATTTTTCTAGATATAATAGCCCTTTTCGTTTGTCCTGAGAAATGTCCAAGGGTCAAAGTAATGAGCTGCTCTGTTCTTTCCTTCCATTTTCTCCCTTGAGATGCCTACAAAGATCTCACTGTGCCATTTCAATATGTCAGTTTCTGAATTCTATACCAGTCTAGTCCCATTCCCTTGGGATTCAGACATTTGAGCAGCAGAGCCTGGACCTCACACAGCACCCTACTTTATCATTAATCCGAGAATCCAGGAACATGTGCCTTCCTGTCCACCTTCCATGCACTAGAAGGAGGTGGCTTTGGAAACTACTACGGAGAAGTTTTGAGAAGACCAAGCAATGGTGGTTTTCAATGTTTTCGTAGGTTTGGGACCTTTTGTTAAAACTAAGGTTTGCAGAAACTAGGTGGAAATGGATGGAAACTTAATGTCTCACTTGTGTCACTCCAATCTGGCCCCTTCTAGTAGTTCCCTGAACCAGTGCCTTAAAGCCATTTGAATCTGTTAAAGGTAACTCATGCTTATTATGGAAGATCTGGAAATTTTATTCCTTTTTGTTTCCCCACCTGAGTATTTGTTAATGCTCTGGGCAAGGAGGGTGGTAAAAGTTGGATCCAGGCTTCCATGTGAGAAGCAGGTGACCTTACATAGGCCTTGCAACTAAGCTGTGTGTTATGACCCAATATTATCAGTACTTTTCTTTAAGGAATATAGAGTAAGGCTCAGCTAAAAACAAAGAAGGGTTTTATTAATCCTGTGCTAGAATTTCTTCTGTTTTGAGTTCCTTCGGAAATCTTGTTTGTAAGAGGGTAATAAGGCATGAATTCTTGGGTTGTCTAGTTTGATATCATCAAAAACGCACCCAATAGTTTCTATGGAAGCAATACCTTCTTCTGCATGCACTGTTAACATGACATTTCAGCACAATGGACTATATTTTCTTCCCTGGCTAAAACTGGGGCGGGGGGGGGGAGTCACTTGAGTGTCTGCCTGCATGTAACTGTTGTTCAGAGAACAGCATTTAGAGATGGCAGGAGGCCAGATGGACTCATCTGATTGTGAGTGGAGCAGGGGTTTCTGGCCTGTCCCATGGGATCTTCTGTGAGGACACTCTAATGAAAAATAGATTAGATTTTTACCAAGTGGAGCTTCAGGTGTCAAATGCCTAAATTGTACCACTTCCCATCCTCATTACAATTACTGTCATAAGAATTGATTTACATCCTGCTTTTTTCTGGGGATGGGGTGTGTGGAGAGTCCTCACTGCAATCTTACGGGAGGTGGATGTGAGGGGGATAAGACCCAGGAGTATACCCGGGAGTGCTTTATCTGCTTGGCTCTGGGAATCCCTGGCCCCTGTCATTGTGAGGTGTATTTTCTTTCTCAGGCTATCTGTATGTGGAGGTGCTTTATGAAAGCTCATGTTCTCAGTGGGGAAAAGCATGTCCTGGGATGTGGAAGACTGAGAATCTGTTCAAAGGAGGAGAGTCAGCAGCAGAAACTGGTGACATAATTTATATGTATAAAAAATTGATAGGTTGTGCTGGAGAAGCCATTTAGAAGGAAATAAAAGTAGCAGCTAAAAATAACAACCAAGGAAGCAGAAACCAAATGGTGAAAGGATTCTGTAGTTAACTTTTTAATATCAAGGTGTTTGAAGGATGCTGCTTCCAAGGGAATACTTTCAAAACATAAGAATATTGGGAGTGGATGTTATTTTCTAGAACTCTTTTTAAAAAATTAATTTATTTTGCATTGTGCCGAAGGGACTGGGGCCACAAAGCTCAGTAATGATAAAAATGTGGGCCTGCTCCTGGCTCTCTGACTCCCAGACCCCTGCTCTTCCTTTCATCTACAAATTTTTATCTTCAGGTACAAACGATTTTTGACTCATTTTTCACATAGACATGAACTTTGCGTTGCTTTTCCTTTCGTAGGGCTGAGTCAGCATTTTATTGGGTGTATTCTGAAGAGTGCTCCTCTTATGATCCATGAGGGAAAAAATTTCCTAGTTAAATACTTCAGGAGAAGTAGTGGTTCGGTACATCCCTCTCTTGAATGGTTTCTTCACAGGTTGGAATATTGAAGACCCTGGGAGGACTCAAAGCAAAAGGCTGTTTGACTTTGTTTAACCCGGAGTGTCTGGAATGTATTTTGTGCTGCAGCCCTTTTTGGATGTTAATTAGACCTCACCAAACAGGATTTGGAAAACTGGTCTGGATGGGGGGCTGTTCATACACCCTTGTGCCATTCAGAGTCTTGCTGATTTCGGGTACTAGTTGTGGCCCTGATTAAAATTTGCTGTTCGAGAAAGAAGATTGAACTAATTATTTTCCGAGATTCCACAATGTGACCTGCAGTGCTATAACCATGGTTTCCTGTTTTCCTCCTTCTAATACCTTATCATAGTTAGCATTTTCTTCACTTAACCCAGGAAACCTGAGATTCTGAGAGACAAAGTGGTTTTACCAAAGTATCTAATAAAATTAGTTGTGTAAAAGAGATAACCAACCCAGGTTCTTTTTCTCCAAAGACCAGGTTCCTTGAACTAGACCGTGGAAGGCAAGCGGGTAAGTTTCCTAGTAGAGGGAGAAATATCCTGGTTTGTGTGGGATCCTGCAATGTGAGACTTTCAGTGCTGAAACCAGCAGAGTCTCAGGCAAACTGAGATATGTTG
>NW_023194972.1:0-272 GCF_002007445.2 Ailuropoda melanoleuca
AAAATTCCCATGTCGGAGGAGTTCAGGGATGGCAATCTCATTGCAAGGAGGCACCAAGGAACCTCTCTAGACGTATGTTTACATAGTGGGGTGCCTGGGTGGTGCAGTCGTTAAGCATCTGCCTTCGGCTCAGGGCATGATCCCGGTGTTCCAGGATCGAGCCCCACATCGGGCTCCTCCACTAGGAGCCTGCTTCTTCCTCTCCCACTCCCCCTGCTTGTGTTCCCTCTCTCACTGGCTGTCTCTCTCTGTCAAATAAATAAATAAATAAA
>NW_023194972.1:347-584 GCF_002007445.2 Ailuropoda melanoleuca
ATGTTTATTTGATACGGCTTGGGAAATGAGGTTTATGAAGATCAGTGGCATTAAATGCCTCCGTTTCTGGAGCTCCTCCTTTGTGCTACTTTTGTTTAATGACCTTTATTGACCACTCTACAGTGGGTGATAAGGAGCGGAGTGCTGTGAATTTTCTCTTTTATAGTCATGAGAGTTGGACTTTCTACACTAAAACCTTAAAAATCTTGGATTCTTTAAAAGTGTTAGGTTTATGCT
>NW_023194973.1:0-844 GCF_002007445.2 Ailuropoda melanoleuca
AGTTTGTTCTTCTTTTCCTGGAGTTATTGATTTGATACCTTCTTTCCTAATATAGGCATTTATAGCTATACATTTCCCTGTAAGCACTGACTTACATGATGTCTATTCATTTTCTCTAATCTCAAAGTATTTTTTATTTGTCTTTTGATTTCATCCTTGGCTCATTGATTATATAGATGTATGTAGTTTAATATGTATGTTTGTGTACTCCCAAATATTTTCCTATTTCTCATTTCATTGTATAGAGAAGGTATTTCATATTTTGTCATTTCAAATTTATTGAAGTTTATAGCCCTTACTAAGAATATAGTCTATCCTGAAGAATGTCTCATGTGTACTTGGGAAAAATATATATTCTGGTGTAGGGTAGTTTTCTCTAGGTGTCTATGAGGACTAGTTAGTTTATAATGCTATTCTAGTCTTCCACGTCCTGTTGATCAACTATGTAGCAGTTCTATCAACTATTGATATGGTGTATTGACGTCTCCACCTATTGTTGAATTACCTATTTCTCCTTTCATTCCTGTCAGTTTTTGTTCATGTATTTTGATAATATATTATTAAGTATTCACTTAATGGTTATCATCATCATATCTTCTTAGAGGATTGACCCTTTTATCATTATAAAATGTTCTTTTTTTATGTCAAGTAACATGTTTTGTTTTAAAGCCTATTTTACCTGGTATATGTACAATCATTATAGCTTTCTTACAGNACCTATTTTACCTGGTATATGTACAATCACTATAGCTTTCTTACAGTTGCTGTTTGCACAATAAATTTTTCTCATCCTTTTACCTTCAATCTGCTTGTACGTTTGAATGCAAAGTGTGTCTGCTGTAGA
>NW_023194974.1:0-552 GCF_002007445.2 Ailuropoda melanoleuca
GTTACCAAAAGTAGGTTAGGAGTCTTCTAGGCACAGGTTGATTTTGATGTGTCAATCAGAGTTAACCTAGATTGGTGCATAAGGAATGCTTAATTCCCTCTATCCCTTATTAGACAAATCAGTTAAATATCCAATAACCCAGATTTACTCTAAAGGTTTGTATTCTAATAATCACAGTTTGCTGTGAACTTACTATATTCCAAGAAAGTACTACTTTGTTGTGCCAAGTGTTTACCAACATGTGTCGTGTTATTTTGTCTTTATCACCATGTGACATGTGGTAAACACCCTCACATCTGTTTACAAATAAGAAATGTGAAGCTCAAGGGGCTTCTGGGTGGCTCAGTCAGTTAAACATCTGCCTTCAACTCAGGTCAGGATCCTGGAGTCCTGGGATTTAGCCCCAAATTGGGTTCCNTTAGCCCCAAATTGGGTTCCCTGCTCAGCGGGGAGTCTGCTGCTCCCTTTCTCTGCCCTTCCCCCAACTCATGCTCTCTCTCAAATAAATAAAAATAAAATCTTTTAAAAAATGTGAAGCTCAGATAGTTTGGA
>NW_023194975.1:0-738 GCF_002007445.2 Ailuropoda melanoleuca
ATATGGTAATAGTGGGGTATAATTCACTTACAACTGTAGTTTAAAAGTAAAAAAAATAGTAAAATAATCAGAGTGATATTAATCTGTTACTCATTGCATAATATAAAACAAATGTAAATTGTAACACCAATAATGTAAAATATGGAGAGAAGCAAAAGTGCAGTTCATGGATTCTATTTGAAGTTAAGTTGCTATCAATTTACAATAGGAGATTATAAGTTTAAGATATTTTTTGTAGTCCTCATGGTAACCACAAGAGAAAATCATATAGTAATTACACAAAAGAACATGATGAAAAAGTCAAAACATACTGATAAAAAGACATCAAAACACAGAAATGACAGCAAGATAGGAAACAAAGAACAACAGATCTACAAAACAACCAAAAAAATTCTAACAAAATAGCAATAGTAAGTCCTTGCCTATCAAAATTACTTTAAATGTAAATGGATTAAATTCTCCAATTAAAATANTTTAAATGTAAATGGATTAAATTCTCCAATTAAAATAAATAGAATGACTGAATAAATTTAAAAAAAAACGTTCAACAGTATGCTGCCTATAAGAGAGTCGTGTTAGCCGTAAAGACACGCATAGACACGTAAAGTGAAGGGATAGAAAAAGACATTTCAGACAAATATATACAAAAAATGCAGGGGTAGCTATGCTTAGCTTTAAAACAAAGACTATATTCAGAGACAAAGAAGGACATTATATAGTGATAGAGGTTGATATATC
>NW_023194976.1:0-557 GCF_002007445.2 Ailuropoda melanoleuca
GTACCTATCCAGCTCAACTCAGGGGACCGGCTGAAAAAGGGGTCCCCTACTCCTCCGCCATCTTAACCCTCGCTCTCTTTTCTTTATTCTTAACTCTGAGTGTGTTTGTGTAACACTGCAATTATTCTTTTCTTGACTGTATCACAGAACTTGGTGTTCAAACCATCCATGCCTGAATTTTTCTTTATAAGACAATATTTATTTGCTAATTTCTGTTCTTTTATGGTTCTGAGACAAATCAGGTAGTTTATTTTTGTACCTTCTAAAAAGATTTTTAACATCATTCATTCATTTGTATATNTAAAAGATTTTTAACATCATTCATTCATTTGTATATAATTTATTATCTCTTCCAGTACATATCTTTCTGATTTCCCAACAAATTCTTTAACCACTCCATGTTTTAGTAAAATGGAGTTAATAGCAGCCCCTATGTCATACAATTATCATTAAAATTAAATACTTTAATATATGCGCAAGTCTTAAAACACTGCTTGCACATGGAAAGTGCTATGAAGGGGACTGGTGTCAAAATTACTCACCCAGCTTTCCATATT
>NW_023194977.1:0-877 GCF_002007445.2 Ailuropoda melanoleuca
ATATAAATGCATTAACTCTTATTTGTTATATTCATGTAACATTTATAATTATCTGATGTCCCAGATTTTGGGTAACACTAGATTTGAAGGTGAAGAAAGTCATTCTGTTGAAAATGATATTCAGAGTTGACACTGTAAATGAGAAAATACAGATGATTCATCAACAAATTTGAACAAAGAGCATTTAGGCAAAGAACCAATAGCAAGTTTGAGAGGAGAATAAATGTGTAAGAGGATGTTTTGATGGGAAACTTCAAGGAGATGAATGTGACAAGAACACGAGTGATTGGGAAGAGGCACAGGTTAAGTCTAGGGGGGCAAGAAAGGATCACAATGTAAAAGATTCTTATATCTTTGTACTTTCTAAGACATCAAGAAATATTTTCTCATACTTGTGTCCTAGATAAAAGCATTCTAACAGTATATTAGAGGTGAGATACATCAGAAAAAGGGAAATGACTTAGATACTTATTAGGTTCATATACANTCATATACATACATTCATATAAACTGACGCAGGAAGTAGACAGCTTTAATAATCATGGCATTGGAAGCTGCCAGATGTAGGCGCGCCTGGATGGCTTAGTTTTTGGGCGTCTGCCTTTGGCTCAGGGAGTGGTCCCAGAGTTCTGGGATTGAGCCCCTCATCAGGCTCCTCCGCTGGGAGGCTGTTTCTCCCTCTCCCATCCCCCTGCTTGTGTTCCCTCTCTCACTGGCTGTCTCTGTGCCAAATATATAAATAAAATCTATAAAAAAAAGGAAGCTGCCAGATGTAGAAATTGACTAAATGTTGTGATAACATTCGTGCATGGAAGGACAGAAGAAAGGGTGGTAATAAGTTTTCTTTTAAACATTCTGGGTTTGATATGCCTATAGA
>NW_023194978.1:0-678 GCF_002007445.2 Ailuropoda melanoleuca
ATTTACCGGTAAACATTTATACCTCATCAGTATTGAACTGAACATGAGGTAACATTATAAG
This sequence comes from Ailuropoda melanoleuca, assembly GCF_002007445.2. NCBI lineage: Eukaryota > Metazoa > Chordata > Mammalia > Carnivora > Ursidae > Ailuropoda > Ailuropoda melanoleuca. The sequence continues at coordinate 62 of NW_023194978.1, forward strand.
GAAAAAAACTGTTGAACTGTCATAGAGGATCAAATGTAAGTATTTTCAAGGTTCATGGAAATAGACAAAATAGAAGGTAAATGTTTCTATTTATTCCCTTTTCTATGCCATTGATCCCATTATCTATCTCATAGAGTAATATGGCTTAAATAAGAAAGTTAAACAGTATTAAATAAAATAGCACAGTGCCCACAGCTGGTAAGTGTGCAAGAGTGCTAGCTTATTGCTGACCGATGTTAGCTTACATACAGGTTTGCCATAAAATTGACCTTCTATTGTGAGCTATGAGAGGATCTGGAAATCCTTTGAATCGTATGTGATGTTTAAAAGATACAAAGTACCGGGGCGCCTGGGTGGCACGGCGCTTAAGCGTCTGCCTTCGGCTCAGGGCGTGATCCCGGCGTTCTGGGATCGAGCCCCACATCAGGCTCCTCNCATCAGGCTCCTCTGCTATGAGCCTGCTTCTTGTGTTTCCTCTCTCACTGGCTGTCTCTATCTCTGTCACATAAATAAATAATATAAAAAATAAAAAAATAAAAAATAAATAAAATTCAAAATAAATTAAAAAAAAGATACAAAGTACCAATTCTACAGGTAATATAATCACTCCTTTGCAT
>NW_023194979.1:0-1839 GCF_002007445.2 Ailuropoda melanoleuca
ATCTAGGCTGGTGTCTTACACATACTAGGTGTTCAAGAAATACTTATTGAGGGGCGCCTGGGTGGCGCAGTTCAGGAGACACACTAATTCATTCTATGAGGATGCCTAAAATGTTAGCCTGACATTTTTTAGAAAGATAGCTTTCCACAAACCTATTTCTAAATCTTGGAAGAAATTGAAAATATTATTGATTTAAGGTACATAATCACAGCCCATAATTTTTTTCCTTGTATAGTAAGAGCCATCAGAATTTAATGTCAATCCATAATTCTAAGAATAATTCAGGGATCTCTCTTTTAATATATGTCTTGTAAGATAAGGGAAGGAGACTATCACTCATGAGTTGATTAAGAAGAGGAGTAGAATATGAGAACTTCCATTCATCCATTTATTTTTCAAAAGGTATTGACTACCAAGTAGCTTCCTAAGAGTGTGTGATTGTGTGTGTGTGTGTGTGTGTGTGTGTTTGTGTATTTTCCTGAACACAATAATTACTGCTGTCTGGATAAATAGAGCTCATTTTTATGTGACAGCCTAAGTAGAATAATCTAATCCTTGTCAAAATAAAATATTATTTCCACAAGAGAACAGGCCTACATGAAACTTTTGTTTCTTCAAACACACCTCATTTTAGTGAATTGAAGATACAGCATTAAGATTTTAAAGTCTATGTACATATTTAAATGCTTTAACTCTCAACATTCACTTCATATTCAAATCATATGTGAATAGCAAATGTAAGTTTTAAAACCCCAAATATTAAGCACACTATTGTATATGGCATTAAATGCTTTTGGTTCAAATCCTTGAATTTCCCTTTCCTCATCCTTAATTCAAGAAAAAATATATCTGTTTTGTCTGTGTCCTAAGGTTATTATGAGATAATGAGGTAATATACGTATTTTAATATATACAAATATAAGGCATTTTTAATGAGTCATTGATGACTATGATAATGAGTAATATTTCTTGTTAGAGGAAGAGTTCTTCCCTGAAAAATGACTCATTAAGCCTTTATTTCAAGTTAATTAATTTTTCTGTATTATACCCAGCTTTTATTTATTCATTTGTGACTTACAGTCCACTCTATTCCTTCAAAGGCTTAATGTAGCTTACAATGTTAAATGCCTATAACACAGAACAGGAAATAAAACGTAGATAAAATTACTTTAAGTAAGATAGAGTTAGATGCACTCTCATGTAAATATCCTAGATGAATAAATTTCTGTATCTGAGCATAAATTTAGGCAGGGCTTCCTGGAAGCCAAGTGAAAATGGAGAACCCAATAGTTGATAGTCTCCATGTTTAAAAGAACATAAAACTATCAAGAGTTATACATAATAGGAACTCAATAAACATTTATTAAAAATGTCTAAATGATTTAGTGAGTTAACCTAGAAAGATATTCTCCTCCATCTCAAGACTCTTGATACTAAAAATTAGGTACAACAATACCACAGAGATCCTTATATAAAGGCCATTGGGTGACATAATTGTTACTCTATAGGCTGTATTAAATCTTTCTGAGGTGTGTTTTGTACTGCCCATTTGTAAATATAATTAAATTAAAGCACAAGCCAGTGAAGACTCTTCCGTGAGAGTTATATGATATCCTAGTTTTTAAAAAATTTATTTCCATTTATCCAACTTAAGAGAACTTACATGAAAGATTAGTTAATGTTTCCCTGAGACATGTTGCATCTCATTGTGGCAAATATTTGAAGATAGCCCAGTTTAGTTTGTGGTATGGTTTCCAGTGCTCACTTAATGCTATTTGCAAGGTTCATTCATGAACTACTCATCAACTTTGACTAAAAGACAGAAGTGTCACATCTACG
>NW_023194980.1:0-1351 GCF_002007445.2 Ailuropoda melanoleuca
CAAATATTATTTCAAAGAAACATTAACTCATTGAATCCTAACAATATCTCATTAGAAAGGTACTGTTGTTAATCACTGTTTTGCAGATGAAGAAGCTGAGCCCAAAGTAAACAAATGGCTTGCCCCAGATAACAGAAAAAGTCATAGCTGGTAAGTGGTGAGATCTGTTACTAACATAAGCAGTCAAGCTTTAAACTCTAATCAATATTCTATGGCATATGTAGACATTTGTCAGACCAAGTAAGTATTTTAATTGCTTCTAAGTGCCATGAGAAGCTAATGAGAAGTATTAAGCAAGGAAGGTAAGAGTTACCTTTAAAAAGTTTCCTCTGGCCACATGTGTGTTTATTAAGAGAGGGTACTTGCAAAATGGAAGCAAAAGGATCACTTAAAGAACAGATGCAGTCTGTCATTCAGCCAACAGATGGCCATGTTTTGGACTCATTGGTAGCAAAAGAGCTCAGGAGAATTCATCAAATTCCAGTGTATCTTGAAGGTAGAGATAAAAGGTTTGCTGATTGATGAGAAGCAGAGACTATGAAATAAGACTATCAAGGAAGACTCTTAATTTCGGCTCATTGAATGTGTTGTCCATTAACATCATAGGAGAAGGAAGTAAGTTGGAAAGAATAGGAAATAGAGGATCTTTGTTAGGAAACGCTAAGTGTGGCATTCCTGTTGGATATCCAAGTGGAGACTTGAAGTAGAGAGTTGTAAATAAGTATTTGTTGCTCAAATGAAGGCTGGAACTGAAAATATAAATTTGGGTATCATTAGTATATGGATAACATGTTAAGCTAAGAGGCCAAATGAGTTTATTGCCTTGAAAGAAAACTCAGTCATCATTCTGATTTATTTGCTATATCCCAAACATTCCATGATCTCTCATGCTTTTGTATATTTGCAGGCAGGTAGATAATAATTTTCTCTGAAAAATACATCTTATGTGTCTTATCTCAAGACTCCCCTCATCAGTAAAACTTTTCATGATTACTTATGAAGAATTAGGGACTGATGAAAACATTTATTTTATCCATCCATCCATCTATCCGTACACCCCCCCACCCATGCTTGTATTCATCCATCTATCCATCCACCTAACAGGCTTATTCTGGGTTATGTTAGCTAACCTATGCTGGAGAGTTTGCTAGTCATTTGGGAATGCCACAGGAAATACAAGGTACTAAGTCCCCATCTTTTGGATTTTTTAAATCTACACACATTGTCCAGAATCACTTTTTTTAAATTTNATTTTTTAAATTTTGAGTTGTAACATAGTGGATGATTAAAAAATAGGTATTGATCAGCATGAAAAATAAGAAATGGAAAAAATAAAATAGAAACTATCAGA
>NW_023194981.1:0-607 GCF_002007445.2 Ailuropoda melanoleuca
CATGAGTCAGAGAACCTATGTGAAGATTCTGTTGCTAAGTATATCTATTCCTATTATAAATTCAAATCCAAAGAAAAAGGGGTTAGGATTCTTCAGTAGACCCACTGGACCTATATTGAGATGGGTAGGTTTTAGGCCTTCATTCTGTCACCTGGGCTTTTTTGGGAAAGAACATAGTGCTGTTTTGGTTTCCCTGATATTAATGTCAACTCATTTCCTTCATCCAACAGTATATGAAAGTTCTATGTTTTCTTTTCCTAATGGATAGGTACTCTCACAAACAGGCTTAGGTCATTTGAGAGGAGTTAGAGCAGTGATTGCATCTACTTGCTATGACCTTTTGATACTTCCTCAGTGGTACTTGACCTCCAGTTCAATCAATGGGCTCTAGGCTGAGAAATAAAGTCTGGAAAACNTTCTGGAAAACTTTCAAATGATAGTGATTATTCACTGTCACATTTAACATCAGCCTTCCTCTCCATATCTGTTCACACTTGGTCTTTTCTGGTTATTTACATCAAGCAACAATGTAACTGACTGCCCATCTATTTTGCCTCTAGTAAGCAACAATATGGTCTTCTGTCACTGTCAGTGATGCCTATAGTTA
>NW_023194982.1:0-164 GCF_002007445.2 Ailuropoda melanoleuca
AACAACACCGTACAGGGACCATCTAAGCACTATCATCACCCTTCGTGAATAGGGAAACATGAGGGAAAGTGTTCACGGAAGCCTGAAGAGATTGCCCCATAGTGGTCTCTGAGACACCACACAGTCCAGGGAAATATCAACGATCATCATCTCTCGTGAGTAAG
>NW_023194982.1:387-647 GCF_002007445.2 Ailuropoda melanoleuca
ACTCAGCGCCCTTCTCATTGGTAATAAAGCAGAGCGTCCAGGGAAACACCTCCAGCGAACAGCAGCCTTTTCACTGGGGACCCCGATTCCACATTTTGTGTAGGGGCCTGGAGAGGATCCAGCCCTTAGAACCAAGAAGCAAAGTGTGAGGGGAAAGCCCTTGAAGTCATGACGGCCTTATGGAAGGTGGAACAGGAATCAAGGTGCTTTGGTACCGTGAGTGAAACACGACGAACACAGCAGTGAGAAAGACAATTCGG
>NW_023194982.1:739-2279 GCF_002007445.2 Ailuropoda melanoleuca
TTGCTCCAAGGGGAAATCCTGTCAAAACTGCTGGCGGCAATGGAACGAAAATGTTCAAAACAGGTCCGTAAGAAACAACACCGTACAGGGACCATCTTAGCACTTTCATCAGCCTTCGTGATTAAGGAAACATGAGGGAAAGTGGTCACGGAATCCTGACGAGAGTACCCATAGTAGGCTCTGAGACACCACACAGTCCAGGGAAATATCAACGATCATCATCTCTCGTGAGTAAGGGAGCATGAATGAAAAGGTTCAGGATTTTCGAGGACTCAGCGCCCTTCTCATTGGTAATAAAGCAGAGCGTCCAGGGAAACACCTCCAGCGAACAGCAGCCTTTTCACTGGGGACCCCGATTCCACATTGGGTGTAGGGGCCTGGGGAGGATCCAGCCCTTAGAACCAAGAAACAAAGTGTGAGGGGAAAGCCCTTGAAGTCACGACGGCCTTATGGAAGGTGGAACAGGAATCAAGGGGCTTTGGTACCGTGAGTGAAACACGACGAACACAGCACTGAGAAAGACAATTCGGCCAAAACCCGCTTCCAACGAAATGCTTGCTCCCTGGGGAAATCCTGTCAAAACTGCTGGCGGCAATGGAACGAAAAGGCCCAAAACACGTCCGTCAGAAACAACACCGTACAGGGCCCGTCTTAGCACTATCATCACCCTTCGTGAATAAGGAAACCTGAGGGAAAGTTGTCACGGAATCCTGACGAGGGTGCCCCATAGTGGTCTCTGAGACACCACACAGTCCAGGGAAATATCAACGATCATCATCTCTCGTGAGTAAGGGAGCATGAATGAAAAGGTTCAGGATTTTCGAGGACTCAGCGCCCTTCTCATTGGTAATAAAGCAGAGCGTCCAGGGAAACACCTCCAGCGAACAGCAGCCTTTTCACTGGGGACCCCGATTCCACATTGGGTGTAGGGGCCTGGGGAGGATCCAGCCCTTAGAACCAAGAAACAAAGTGTGAGGGGAAAGCCCTTGAAGTCACGACGGCCTTATGGAAGGTGGAACAGGAATCAAGGGGCTTTGGTACCGTGAGTGAAACACGACGAACACAGCACTGAGAAACACAATTCGGCCAAAACCCGCTTCCAACGAAATGCTTGCTCCCTGGGGAAATCCTGTCAAAACTGCTGGCGGCAATGGAACGAAAAGGCCCAAAACACGTCCGTCAGAAACAACACCGTACAGGGACCGTCTTAGCACTATCATCACCCTTCGTGAATAGGGAAACATGAGGGAAAGTGGTCGCGGAAGCCTGACGAGAGTGCCCCATAGTGGTCTCTGAGACACCACACAGTCCAGGGAAATATCAACGATCATCATCTCTCGTGAGTAAGGGAGCAGGAATGAAAAGGTTCAGGAGTTTCGAGGACTCAGCGCCCTTCTCATTGTTAATAAAGCAGATCGTCCAGGAAAACACCTCCAGCGAACAGCAGCCTTTTCACTGGGGACCCCGATTCCACATTGGGTGTAGGGGCCTGGGGAGGATCCAGCCCTTAGAACCAAGAAACAAAGTGTGAGTGGAAAGC
>NW_023194982.1:2315-2821 GCF_002007445.2 Ailuropoda melanoleuca
GTGGAACAGGAATCAAGGTGCTTTGGTACCGTGAGTGAAACACGACGAACACAGCACTGAGAAAGACAATTCGGCCAAAACCCGCTTCCAACGAAATGTTTGCTCCCTGGGGAAATCCTGTCAAAACTGGTGGCGGCAATCTAACAAAAAAGCCCAAAACACGTCCGTCAGAAACAACACCGTACAGGGACCGTCTAAGCACTATCATCACACTTCGTGAATAGGGAAACATGAGGGAAAGTGGTCACGGAAGCCTGAAGAGATTGCCCCATAGTGGTCTCTGAGACACCACACATTCCAGGGAAATATCAACGATCATCATCTCTCGTGAGTAAGCGAGAATGAATGAAAAGGTTCAGGATTTTCGAGGACTCAGCGCACTTCTTATTGGTAATAATGCAGAAAGTCCAGGAAAACACCTCCAGCGAACAGCAGTTTTCACTGGGGACCCCGATTCCACATTGGGTGTAGGGGCCTGGGGAGGATCCTGCCCTTAGAACCAAGAA
>NW_023194983.1:0-863 GCF_002007445.2 Ailuropoda melanoleuca
TGTATTTTACTTACAGTTACAATAACGTACTGTACACTCAAAAATTGTTAAAAACGTAGATTCTATGTTAAGGGTTTTTAACCACAAAAAGAAAAAAATAGAGATACAAAAGAAAAACCCCACATTTCATCATCACATGAAATTTTAGGATTGATATGTAATAAATATTTTTGAAAAAAATTAGAATAAATTGGCTTTACTTCACCTGTGTATTGTGTATTTGGTTGTACTTTCTGGTAAAGTCAGGAGGCTTAATTTGAAGTACAAAGATAATAGACCATGTAAGTATCGGTTTATTTCTGTGCTCTCTATTCTGTTCTGTTAATCTGTGTGTCTTTGTTTGTCCAGTGCCATACTATTTTGGTATTACAGCTTTTTAGTATATCTTGCAATCTGGAATTGTGGTGCCTCCAGCTTTGTTGTTCTTCCTCAAGATTACTTTTGTTATTTGGAGTCTTTTGTGGTTCCATGCAAACTTCAGGATTATTTGTTCCAGGTCTGTGAAAAATGCTGTTGATATTTTGATAGAAATTGTGCTGAATCTGTATATTGCTGTGAGTAGTTTGGAGATTTTTAACAATATTAATTCTTCTAATCCATGAGCATTGGTTATCTTTCCATTTGTGTCATCTTTAATTTCTTTCATCAAATATTTTATAGTTTTTGGAATATAGGTCTTTTACCTCCTTGGTTAAGTGTATTCCTAAGTATTTTATTATTTTTGATATAATTATANCAATTATAAGTGAGATTGTTTTCTTAATTTCTCTTTCTGGTACTTCATTATTAGTGTATAGAAATACTACCAATTTCTGGGTATTTTGTATTCTGCACACTTTACTGAATTCATTTATTACTTCCAA
>NW_023194984.1:0-1447 GCF_002007445.2 Ailuropoda melanoleuca
TGTATTTTACTTACAGTTACAATAACGTACTGTACACTCAAAAATTGTTAAAAACGTAGATTCTATGTTAAGGGTTTTTAACCACAAAAAGAAAAAAATAGAGATACAAAAGAAAAACCCCACATTTCATCATCACATGAAATTTTAGGATTGATATGTAATAAATATTTTTGAAAAAAATTAGAATAAATTGGCTTTACTTCACCTGTGTATTGTGTATTTGGTTGTACTTTCTGGTAAAGTCAGGAGGCTTAATTTGAAGTACAAAGATAATAGACCATGTAAGTATCGGTTTATTTCTGTGCTCTCTATTCTGTTCTGTTAATCTGTGTGTCTTTGTTTGTCCAGTGCCATACTATTTTGGTATTACAGCTTTTTAGTATATCTTGCAATCTGGAATTGTGGTGCCTCCAGCTTTGTTGTTCTTCCTCAAGATTACTTTTGTTATTTGGAGTCTTTTGTGGTTCCATGCAAACTTCAGGATTATTTGTTCCAGGTCTGTGAAAAATGCTGTTGATATTTTGATAGAAATTGTGCTGAATCTGTATATTGCTGTGAGTAGTTTGGAGATTTTTAACAATATTAATTCTTCTAATCCATGAGCATTGGTTATCTTTCCATTTGTGTCATCTTTAATTTCTTTCATCAAATATTTTATAGTTTTTGGAATATAGGTCTTTTACCTCCTTGGTTAAGTGTATTCCTAAGTATTTTATTATTTTTGATATAATTATAAGTGAGATTGTTTTCTTAATTTCTCTTTCTGGTACTTCATTATTAGTATATAGAAATACTACCAATTTCTGGGTATTTTGTATTCTGCACACTTTACTGAATTCATTTATTACTTCCAATAGTTTTTTTTTTTAAAGATTTTATTTATTTGACAGAGATAGAGACAGCCAGCGAGAGAGGGAACACAAGCAGGGGGAGTGGGATGAGCCCAAGGCAGACGCTTAACTGCTGTGCCACCCAGGCGCCCCCTACTTCCAATAGTTTTTGATGGAGTCCTTAGGGTTCTCTATATATAGTATCATGTCTTCTGCAAATAGTGACAGTGTAACTTCTTCCTTACCAATATGGATGTCTCCTATTTCTTTTTCTTATCTGATTGCTACAGCTAAGACTTCCAGTATAATGTTGAATAAAAGTGGCAAGAGTGGACATCCTTACCTTTTTCCTGATCTTAGAGGAAAGACTCAGTTTTTCACCATAAAGTATGATGTTAGTTGTGAGTTTTTTATATATGGCCTTTATTATGTCATGTTCCCTTTAAACCCACTATATTGAGAGTTTTTATTATGAACAGATGTTGAATAAGTTACTTCTTGAATCTTGAGACCTTTGATGTGCCTTGGGTCTGAATTCTTATTTTCTTAATTATTGTTGAAGGTCAACCAAAGGAAAAATAATTTTCTAAATTATTTTACCTTTAATTAGAATCATA
>NW_023194985.1:0-598 GCF_002007445.2 Ailuropoda melanoleuca
GACAGAAAACAGTAAAGATAGAAATCCATCATAGTCTAAGTGACGTTCCAACACATGTGGTCTTTAGAGCCCACTTCCCTAAGAAATGGTCCCCAGTTGGGTTTTAGTTCAGTCGGCTACTGGTTTCGGCCAGCTCCCAGTGGAGATCCCACGGCCAGAAGCTGCTAGACCAGGGATGTGGAGGGGATCACATTAGATCAATCAGGAGTACACCTCACAGGAGTCTTAAGATTGGCAGCCGTGCTAGTCACTTAAATGGCTGTCCCCTGCACAAGACAGACAACTTGGTATAAGGATGGGAATAAAGAGAGGGCATCAAGTTTCTGGGTCTTTTTACCATCCCGGCCAGGGTACTAACTTCCAGCCAAAAAGGCAGGCTTTCTCTTCCCTGTAGAATAGCCACGGGCTAGAGGATTGCAGCCGGACCTATCAACAGGAAAGTGTTTCTGTAAGACCGGACTCCTTCAAGANCTCCTTCAAGAGCCCCTGGAATGAGAGTAAAGGAAGAAGAAGTACTCACCAAGATGAGACTCTGAACTCAAGCCCCATGATCGGGCACCATATGATGTAGGAAAGACATTAGAGTTAGAAGCTGATA
>NW_023194986.1:0-801 GCF_002007445.2 Ailuropoda melanoleuca
TATCAGCTTCTAACTCTAATGTCTTTCCTACATCATATGGTGCCCGATCATGGGGCTTGAGTTCAGAGTCTTATCTTGGTGAGTACTTCTTCTTCCTTTACTCTCATTCCAGGGGCTCTTGAAGGAATCCGGTCTTACAGAAACACTTTCCTGTTGATAGGTCCGGCTGCAATCCTCTAGCCCGTGGCTATTCTACAGGGAAGAGAAAGCCTGCCTTTTTGGCTGGAAGTTAGTACCCTGGCCGGGATGGTAAAAAGACCCAGAAACTTGATGCCCTCTCTTTATTCCCATCCTTATACCAAGTTGTCTGTCTTGTGCAGGGGACAGCCATTTAAGTGACTAGCACGGCTGCCAATCTTAAGACTCCTGTGAGGTGTACTCCTGATTGATCTAATGTGATCCCCTCCACATCCCTGGTCTAGCAGCTTCTGGCCGTGGGATCTCCACTGGGAGCTGGCCAAAACCAGTAGCCGACTGAACTAAAACCCAACTGGGGACCATTTCTTAGGGAAGTTGGCTCTAAAGACCACATGTGTTGGAACGTCACTTAGACTATGATGGATTTCTATCTTTACTGTTTTCTGTCAATGTCCTCTGTTAACGACTTAAATTACAAAATTGGGTAACTGCCCCTTGTAAAACTTTTCTAGTGTTTTCCATGGGTTAAAAATGGCAGGGCAGTAACACTACCTTCAGGGCACAGGACTGTAGGGCATGGTATTTCAGTCCATTCACCAGGCACCTATTGGTAGCCTAACATGCCACTGCATGGGAAGGGGAGGGACACCGGCATTCTTCCGA
>NW_023194987.1:0-315 GCF_002007445.2 Ailuropoda melanoleuca
AGAGACACATTTTCCCATATCCATCCTAGGAGGTATGTATGTGATGATATAAATGAAAATGATTGAGGATTGTGTATTTTGCCAAAATAAGATGGTGACTGTTTTTCTTCGACAGCTGTAAAGGTTAGTTACATGCCAAGAGTAACTACGAAAATGGAACATATGACAACAGATGAAAGACTGTATTTAGATTTGAAATGTTTTTCATGCACAAATAATTTATAACCTTCAACAATAGAAAGAAAATCAAATCATAGTCATTTGAAAAGTTCATTTATTATATACCAATATACACTTTCTGTAATAAAAAAAAAA
>NW_023194987.1:453-769 GCF_002007445.2 Ailuropoda melanoleuca
TGGGCTATTTTCTGAAGGTGCTGGCTGTAAACTAAGGGAGCAGCGGATAACCAAAAAACATCAGAAACCAAAGAGAAAACATTAACTCCTTGCTCCCTCCCTTTCTGCCTTACCCTTTATACCTACAAATTAATAATTGCTAATATATGTTGAATGCCTAGGCCCAACTTTGCAATCACTCTTTCAGAAATATATTCTATATACATACTTATAGTATAGTGCAAAGATTTATATTCTAGTTGTTCACTCCAGCAACATTTGTAGAAAGCTAAAAACAACCCAAATGTCTGTTAATAGGGAATGGTAAAATAAATCA
>NW_023194988.1:0-650 GCF_002007445.2 Ailuropoda melanoleuca
ATCTTATACTTGTAAGGTTTGACTTTCATGAACAGGAAGAAAAGCAATGTATATAAAGAGATTAATATGAGATGATTTATGTTAAAACATCAAAAAGGGGGTACAGATAGGTAGTAAATACCGTAACAGTTACAAAGAGAAAAATAACAGGTGGGTGGAGACTTCAAAGAAACTTCATTGAGATTGAAGGTCTTGGGCTGGGCTCCGAAGGATGAGTAAGATTTGGGTGGATGAAAGAGAGATTGGTTGAATAATCCAGGCCATAGCCCACTATAAGCAAACGCATAAAGACTGGAAAATGTATGAGAAACAGTAGAATCACACAGTGAGAGAAGAGGCTAGAAATACTTGTTTTCAAAACCCAGTCCATCATTTATTATTTGTGTGACCTTAGGCACTTTAATTTAATTTAATTTTATTTTTTTAGTCTCAGATTCTTCTTATGCAAGTTGGGGTTATAAACCCNCTATAAACCCACAGTTAGGGGTGCCTGGGTGGCTCAGTCCTTAAGCGTCTGCCTTCAGCTCAGGTCATGATCCCAGGGTCCTGGGATCAAGGCCCACATCAGGCTCCTTGCTTAGCGGGAAGCCTGCTTCTCCCTCTCCCACTCCCCCTGCTTGTGTTCCCTCTCTTGCTCTCTCTCTCTGTCA
>NW_023194989.1:0-958 GCF_002007445.2 Ailuropoda melanoleuca
ATATGGATCTTCTTAGTTCTTAGAAGGCCTTTTCTCATGTTATCATTATAAAAACCAAAGAATCTGGCAATTTGTCAACAAGTTAAACACAGAATGACAGACATGATCCAACAATTCCAATCCTGGGTATCCTAAAGAATTAAAAGTAAGACTTGAACGGATGCTTGTACGCCAATCTTCATAGTAGCAATATTCATAAAAGATAAAAGGTGGGGGGGGAACCAAGTGTTTGTCACTTGTGAATAGATAAACAAAATGTGATGTATATACATGTCATGGGATATTACTTAGCCATAAAATGTTATTAAATTCTGCTACATGGGGCACCTGGGTGGCTCAGTCGTTAAGCGTCTGCCTTTGGCCCAGGGCATGATCCTGGAGTTCTGGGATCGAGCCCTGCATCAGGCTCCTCCATGGGAAGCCTGCTTCTTCCTCTCCCACTCCCCCTGCTTGTGTTCCCTCTCTCGCTGGCTGTCTTTCTCCCTCTGTCNCTCCCTCTGTCAAATAAATAAATAAAATCTTCAATAAAAAAAAATTCTGGGGGCCCCTGGGTGGCACAGCGGTTGGGCATCTGCCTTCGGCTCTGGGCGTGATCCCCGCGTTACGGGATCGAGCCCCACATCAGGCTCCTCCGCTGTGAACCTGCTTCTTCCTCTCCCACTCCCCCTACTTGTGTTCCCTCTCTCGCTGGCTGTCTCTATCTCTGTCGAGTAAATGAATAAATTCTTAAAAAAAAAAATTCTGCTACATGCCACAATCCAGATGCATGTACAGATATATATGCTATTATACAGATGGAGCCAGACACAGAACAAATACTGTGTGATTCCACTTACTTGAAGTAGCTAGAATGGGCAAATTCATAGAGACAGAAAGTAAAAGATAGATTACCAAGTGCAGGAGAACAGGAGTGTTGGGTGGTTCTTGTTTAATGGGTACACAGTGTCAGTTTTGGCAG
>NW_023194990.1:0-258 GCF_002007445.2 Ailuropoda melanoleuca
ATGCTTGATAGGATTTAAATAAAAGTCACTTAAGAAATAGCATATATCATTATAGAGAAGATGCTTCATAACAGGATTTTATTAAAAGGAAGAAGGTAAAAAAAACAGAAAGCATTTTAGAACATGGAAGTAGAATGCAAGAGTTCCAATCAGCCTGGAGGCACTATACAAACAGGTATAAAGAGCAGAAAGAATAATGAGGAAGGTGAAATTAACCAGAGCTGTTACAGCAGAGAGGAAGTGGACAGATTGTCTCAG
>NW_023194990.1:278-551 GCF_002007445.2 Ailuropoda melanoleuca
CAGCACTGTTGCCAGGTTAAAACTTATCTCCTAGTCACGTTCTATAGTGTTTAATTACTGGTCTGGACAAAAGAAAGCTGTCTCTGAAAATGAAATAGAAGTTCAGATAATTAAACGACAGATTCATTTTAAAGGCTTGTTTTATATAGCGGATATTATTTGTTTTCGTTATCATGCCTTCTTAATAATGTAAGTTTCTCTTTTAGAACCTTATCAGTGATCAAATTTATCAACATAATTACTTGCAAACAATATTGCCCTAGGGCTAATGAC
>NW_023194991.1:0-952 GCF_002007445.2 Ailuropoda melanoleuca
TCTGAGGCCCCCAGTTTGATTCTCATAGTCCATAGTCTCTCATATTTCATTCACCCTTCTGATTACCCCCCCTTTCTTTATCCCTTTCTACCCCTACCAATCATCCTAGTTCTTATGTTCCATAGATGAGAGAAATCATATGATAATTGTCTTTCTCTGCTTGACTTATTTCACTTAGCATTATCTCCTCCAGTGCCGTCCATGTTGCAGCAAATGTTGAGAATTCGTTCTTTCTGATAGCTGAGTAATATTCCATTGTATATATGGACCACAGCTTCTTAATCCAGTCATCTGTTGAAGGGCATCTCGGCTCCTTCCATGATTTGGCTATTGTGGACAATGCAGCTATGAACATTGGGGTGCATATGGCCCTTCTCTTTACTACGTCTGTATCTTTGGGGTAAACACCCAGTAGTGCAATGGCTGGGTCATAGGGTAGTTCAATTTTTAACTTTTTAAGGGACCTCCACACTGTTTTCCAGAGTGGCTGTACCAACTTGCATTCCNGAGGAGGGAACCCTTTCTCCACATCCTCTCCAACAATTGTTTCTTGCCTTGTCTACCCTTGCCATTCTAACTGGCATAAGGTGGTATCTCAGTGTGGTTTTGATTTGAATTTCCCTGATGGCTAATGATTTTGAACATTTTTTCATGTGTCTGTTAGCCATTTGTATGTCTTCATTGGAAAAGTGTCTGTTCATATCTTCTGCCCATTTTATGATTTGTTTATTTGTTTCTCGTGTATTGAGTTTGAGAAGTTCTTTGTAGATCTTGGATACCAGTCCTTTATCTGTGGTGTCCTTTGCAAATATATTCTCCCATTCCGTGGGCTGTCTCTTAGTTTTTTTGACTGTNAAAATATATTCTCCCATTCCGTAGGATGCCTCTTAGTTTTTTTGACTGTTTCCTTGGCTGTGCAGAAGCTTTTTATCTCGATGAAGTCCCATAAGTT
>NW_023194992.1:0-210 GCF_002007445.2 Ailuropoda melanoleuca
ATTATCTGTTCATAACTTTTACCCATTTTTATGTTGAGATTTTTTTTTTGTACTTATACCATCCCTTTATTATTTATTTATTTATTTTTAATGATTTTTTTATTATATTATGTTAATCACCATACACTACATCCCCGGATTCCGATGTAAAGTTTGATGCTTCATTAGTTGGGTATAACACCCAGTGCACCATGCAATACGTGCCCTCCT
>NW_023194992.1:655-890 GCF_002007445.2 Ailuropoda melanoleuca
ACCCAGTAGTGCAATGGCTGGGTCATAGGGTAGTTCAATTTTTAACTTTTTAAGGGACCTCCACACTGTTTTCCAGAGTGGCTGTACCAAATTGCATTCAAACCAACAATGTAGGAGGGATCCCCTTTCTCCACATCCTCTCCAACAATTGTTGTTTCTTGCCATGTTTATCTTTGCCATTCTAACTGGCGTAAGGTGGTATCTCAGTGTGGTTTTGATTTGAATTTCCCTGATG
>NW_023194993.1:0-1558 GCF_002007445.2 Ailuropoda melanoleuca
ATTCCTGGGCAGCACCTCCTTTCCTAAATGGGGAACTGAGTTGTGTCTCAGTCTGGATCCCCAGAAGCAGATGCTGAGACAGGCATTTGTACAAAAAGGATTTATGATGAAGTATTCCCAGGAAAAACCTGAAGTGGGGTAGTAGACCAGAGAAGCGAGCAAGGCTAAACCAGTAAAATGTCAAGAAAATCCCACTGAGGGCAACTTTGGCTCAGCCCTGGTGAAGGGCACACTCGGAGTTGACCAATCACGGTGGCCAGCCCCAGTCTCCACCCCTGGANAGCAAACTTGGAGTTGACCAATCAGGGTGGTCAGCCCCAGTCTCCACCCCTGGACCACCCCACCCCAACCCCAGTGAGTCACAGGTCAGGGCTGCCCCCAGGGGCAGTAAATCCCCAGGCATTTGTGTTTTCTGTCTGCAGGCAAAGTGAGTTCCCACAGTTTAGGAACAGCCCTGCCAAAGAGGCTTGGAAGCTGGCTGTAGAAGGTGAAAACATCCCAAGAGTAGGCGTGCCTGAAAATGCAAAGGGCATAAGGAGGCATGGGTGGAGCTCTGACAACACCCAATCCAGACTGAAACCCAGATCCACAATGATTGAGGCAGAGAAGGAAAATCGAAAGTAGAACCAATTATCTTTCAAGTTTGTACAACTGTTTATTTAAAAGTAACTCTGACATTTTTTTCTTCAAAACATCCAGGCGTGGGGGGTGGGGCAGGTAGGGAAAGGTTGGTAAAAGGGTACAAACTTTCAGCTATAAGATAAACAAGGTCTGAGGAGCCAATGTAACATATGGTGACTACAGTGGATCACGTTGTATTATTTAATTGAAATTTGCTAAGAGAGCAGAACATAAATGTTCTAAACTCCGCCCCCCAAAAAAGATAAATATGGGAATTGATGGATGCGTTAATGAGATGGTGGCGACCCTTGTATGATGTATACATCTATCAAATCACCACGAGGCACATTTTAAATATCTTAGAAATTTCTTTGTTAATTATACTTAAGTAAAAGCGAAAACAATCAGGGTAGTATTAATGCTTCAACTTCTCCAGGGCTCCCCTGTCTGCCACTCTGAGGCTTCAGCAACCCTGCCTGGGAGAGTAGAGGGGTCTTGCAGACACAAAGACGGATCAGAGTCTTCCCCGCAGCGTCATATCTATAGAGAGCAAATAATCAAAGGGGTGGGAAGCCACTTGCTTCAGCAGGCAAATTCAATGTATTTCCCATATCTGCAGTAATGAACTTTGCCTCAATAAGGCCTTTGGGTTGTGAAAAAGAAAGCCCATCAGTGACTTCCTCAAACACTGAAGGGTTTAGTTAAGGTGAATCAGAAGTTATCCTCAAAATGCTTTTCCCCTACGTCATACTGCAGAAGCTTGCTTACAGACTTATTTTTCTTCCTCTCAATATTTTTTTCCTTGCATCGCTAGAGAGAAGCTTCCAGAAAGAAATTTTAGAACTCTTGTTNCTTGCATCGCTAGGGAGAAGCTTCCAGAAAGAAATTTTAGAACTCTTGTTTCTTTGCTTCTTGTAGGGGTGGGAAATGGATCAAA
>NW_023194995.1:0-647 GCF_002007445.2 Ailuropoda melanoleuca
ATTTATCTGTCCTGGATAAAGGGGGTTTGTCTTTCCTTCATTCTTCTGTAGCCTCTTTGTCTTACCTTTGGAAAAAACAAAATTAAAAATCATAGTAGAAAGGGGCAGAGGTTTCAAGGAAATAGATTTGCAAATATGCCAACAGGGAAATAAATAGAAATATACCCTGCATAAAGCTTCTGGGAATCACAGCCTTGAGGCACAGGTTCAGTAAAATACTGAGATTTAGTCAGAAGGCTGTAGTATTCATCTCTGTCTCCCACATCTTACCACCATACAAGACACAAGTATAACAAGAGGGGATTGTAGCTAAAAGGACTACGACACAGATTCTCTCCGAGCTGGAGTACGTATATAATAAGGTCAAAGTCAATAGGGGAGACAAAAACAGACATTAGAAGAACTTGAAACCTCTGATACCTAGAGGTACAACAGACATTGAACACAGANGAACACAGATGAGTTTCTAACTAGGTTAACATAGATCTTCACATTATGACCGATTTATCTTAGTTCCTATTGCTCAATATAACTGTTTCACTTTCAACAAAAAATACAAAATGTGCAAAACAACAGCAACAACATAAAAAATGCAACCTGAAGTTAACAAAGCAATAATGAGAAACAGACTCAGAGATGTGACACAG
>NW_023194996.1:0-512 GCF_002007445.2 Ailuropoda melanoleuca
TCAATCATGTAAAAAATAAACCAACCGTGTTTGTGTATCTTTGTACATATGAAAACATGGAAGGAGATTCAGCAAAACGTTCATGGCGTTACCTCTAACGAGTAGATGTGTACTTTTTCCTCCTTATAGTTTTTTAAGTTGTCCGAAATACATGTGTCGCTTTTTAATTATGCAATGTTTAAGGAAAATATTTGCAATGAGATAGTCAATAAAAGCGGCCCATTTTGGCAGCATTGTCTGATTAACTATTTGATGTGGTGCCCACATGACAGCTGAATTTTGTGATGGCTTTGAGTCCTCTGCGCCTCCGAGAGTCTTGGGCTCTGTGCAGCATGTCCCCACTGCTGTTTGGCGTGGGGCTCGAGCGGAGCNTGGAGCATTTCACAATCACAAGCTCGCTCTACTCCCCGAGTTCCATCAGCCCTCTTGAACTGCTCTCCATTTCCTCTACTGCACGTCACACCTAACCTAACTTCAAGCTGCTGTCGAAGTCCACGTTAATCTCTTTGGCT
>NW_023194997.1:0-547 GCF_002007445.2 Ailuropoda melanoleuca
GAAAGCATTGGTAACTTTGATTAAACTTGATTCTGTTGGGCTAGGAGCTTTGTTCTGGGCTTGCTTTCATACACAGATTTTTGATAAATACCTCTTTCTTCGTATGTTAAATTTCTTTTGGGATGCAGTGTTTAAGGCTAGGAAGATTATAGGTCTGAAATCAGAAGGTATGCATGCCTCTGAGTCCTAATATTTCATTCATTTACTAAGTGCTTTGGTAAGTTATAATCACTTTTGCAAATTCAGTTTTCTCTTCTGAAAAAATAAATTCAACAACACATTCTTCTATGACTTTCATCAAAATTAAATGCAAAAGAAATTAATTCAAGACCTAGAACACAGTAAATTAAAAAGTTATGAATTAATAATTTTGATTGATATTAANGGTATAGTTTATGTGAAGTGATTTAATAACATGAGAATTATCTTGCGTGTCTTTATTTCAGAAGATAAATAACCTTTGTACACATGTACATGTGTCAGTAAAGAGAGCATATACATGATTACATGTAATGCTCAAGTAATTTGGCACTGAAATAGTATCAAA
>NW_023194998.1:0-842 GCF_002007445.2 Ailuropoda melanoleuca
CTTTAGAAGAAGCAAATCTTTAGTTTATTGAAAGTAGATTTTAATATCGCCTAGGTATGAAGTCTTTTTATGTAAAAAAATGTGTAAGATTCAGAAATTATTATTTATACTTAGAGGTAGGAATGGAATAATAGATTCATTTGCTATCATATTACGTTGAAACACTTAAATATTACTCTCACCACATATTGTAAAACACATGTTTTGAAGGCAGATATCCTGGATTTGAATTCTGGGTCTACTCCTGACCAGCTGTATGGGCTTGGGGAAGTTACTTATTTCTGTGCCTCATTTTCTTCCTGTGTAAAATACCTAATACAATTACCTACATTTATAAGATTGTTGTGNTAAGATTGTTGTGAGACTTAAAATACCTTTAAGATGTAGTGAAGTGTTCATACTAATGCATAGTAGCTGCACAGTAAATCCTCAAAACACTAATATCATGATTATTAAGAAAGGGTTTCTTTCATATAAGAATTTAATTTGAAGTCTCCAAATAGGTTTTAGAGCCAGTAAAAGCTTGTTTTTATTGAAAATGACAACAAAAAAATGTGGTATTTTTTTTGTATCAAATAATGTAAGTAACATTATGATTTTCCCTTGCTCTTTGTCAATTTGATCTGAATGTTTTGTTAATATTATTAATAATATGTTTAGATATGATTTAGATATTCTTTGTATTTTAAGTATTTAATATTTGCCTAAAAGAATTGGTTTTTTTTTTTTTTAGACCTGCAAAGAAAACATCTAAGGAAAAGAAAGAGGTAAAAAAAATATATATATAATATTTTTCATTTATTAATTTTTTAATTTTTACTTTATTGTATTATTTTGATAAA
>NW_023194999.1:0-4046 GCF_002007445.2 Ailuropoda melanoleuca
TGAGGGTATCTGTTGTTGTCTTTTTCTTCTAATATTGCAATTTGTCAGATGTCTCCCACCTGCACTTGAACTGACCATGGTAAGTGTTGGTGACGTGTTCATTTTTATACCATGGTTTCTGCCAACAGTCACACAGGTATTATTCTCTGGATGGTTTACATGTTCACCAATCATGTGTCCTGAAATCTTTTATACAATGTTGACCATTAGTGTTTTACTTGTTAATGAATTTCTATATAAAAAAAGACATCTAATTGGTCATATAACTCCTTCAAGAATAACCAAATAGGGTATGAACTACTTTGCCAAGATAAGACTGGAAGTTAAAACGCCACTCTCTGAAACAGGTGAGGAGAGGGTCGTGTGTTTTGCTTTAATAGCACAGCCCCGCTTATCACAGACTTATTGAACATCTCATTCCATGGCACAGGCCAAACGACTGTTAGAGGGAGGAAACTGTTGTGTGTGAGTCCAGAGTACGTAGTCATGGACTCCTGCACATGGGGAAAAAAATGCCTCTTCCCCCTGGGCTCTAAAAGTGGCCCCAAAACTTAAATTCTCAGAGCTCTGGAGATCACCTGAAGAACTCCTATTCAAGACCACATTTGGGTTGACAGCACTGACCTCGCTCTGCTGACTGCACATTCTTTCGGAGTACTGCATCATAAGGCATGCGGTCCCCAGTGCTCAGGTCACTTGTTGAAGAAATACTGGGTAAGTGTCTCCTAACAAGACCTCATTCGAAAGCCAAGTCAGAGAACCACAACATACGCTGCTTCCAGGCTGGCATTTGCTGGAGGAGATGCCATGGGGACCTGAAGCCATGGGCCCTGCCGCAGGACCCTGAGCACAATGAGGAGAATCCATGAAATCCATGAAATGGGTGCATCTCACACCCAAGACCTGCCAAGTCCTTCCTCTCTGCAGGACCTGCAGAGCTGCTCTGTTTACAAAGTCTTGGTGTCGGTGTGCATTTGGCCACAGCGGGTGTGAGAGATGCAGATGTTCGCGTTGACAGCCACACTGGGCAGAGCCGATATCGAAGAGCTTGCGCTTTGCTCATGGCCACTGGAGACTTCTGAATGGCTCAATCATGTGACCCTGGAAAGAGCATCTTATTCTAACATCACTATTTGGGATTTATTTTTGTCGCTAACTTCGGCTTTGAAACACAAGAGACCGCTACCTTTCAACATCTCAACACAGCTGTGCGGCCTTCGAGCAGGCAGGTGAGGTACGGGCATTTTTTCAATTCAATGGACAATCCTACTTGAGTCACGAGACACTACACTGGAAAGCCTGAACCAGAAGAAAAAGGCCAGATTACATTGACCACCTTAGCATGATTGCCCCATGTTTGGTGGAAAAAATAAGGGTTTTGGTCAGTGGGTAAAACCCGAATCACCTGAGAGTCTCCAACTTCACTGACTACTTTCCACAAGGTGAGAGATTTACTATATTGCTCATAAGGACCTAATCTATTCTATGTTTTCACAAGGCGCAACCACCAAGTTGCCCCATTTTCAATGTTCCTTTTAGAAGAGCCTCAGAAAATAAATCTGTAAGTAAGTAAGTAAATAAATAAGCAAGCAAGGAAGCCTCAGATACTTTTCTTCTGCAAAACTAAGCAGTTAGAAAAATATATGAACTCTTTCAGAACTCAAAAGCATTGCATGGTTGTCGTGAATACTCATAACGAACACATGGGACGTGTAGACAGATTGACTCCTCAGCACAGTCTTGCTTTGGAAAGTGTCCTACTATATTCTTTTCTTGTTCCTCTCATGGTCACTTCAAATGTCCAAGGCTTTGTGGTCATAAATGCTTATAAAACACATTTTTAAGTGGCTGTACTGAGCATTTAATATTATTCAAGCTGAATGTGATGCACAAGGTCAAATTATGACTTTGATCCTATTAGCACTTGACTTTTCTGAGAAATCTCAGTAATTTCTGTGTGTCTGTAAATGAAGTAAGGAAAGGAAAAGTATTTTGTACCTCCCAAAATACTCTAGAAACTAGTATCAGGATTATTCTTATAAATATATTTGTATCCAAATTTAATTGTTATTCTTCACTTGTAAGTAATTTCTCTCCAAAAAATAAGGCTTTCTCCAATATCACTTCTGGGGCCATATCCTGAATTGATAGTCTAATTTCTTAGTTCCTATAATAAAATGGTTGCTAACATTTATTTAAGATTAGTAACTGCCAGGCACTGTTCTAAGCCTTTTACATGTGCTTGTTCATCTAATCTTCATAATATTGAGTCCAGTTAACATCCCTTTGCAAAGATGAGAAGACCTGGTGTCAGAGTTTCATGTTTTTCAAGGCACGTACTCTGACGGGCGGACACAGGACAGAGCCCTGTGTGCCCAGCTTCCCAGAGGACGCCATCAAGCACATGAAACCCAGCATTTTGTGCAGTTATCTTCTCCATGACAGAATGCCCGAGCACACAAAAACTCAGATGAATTATTTCCATCATCTGACATGAACTGCCAATTTAAAGAATGAACACGTTTTCACTTCAGAAAAGTTATTTCCTAATTCAAGTTATTTTAATCATTAAGAAATTCAAGCATAGAATTGTCTAATTGTATTAATTGGAGCAGTCTCAACAAACAAATATTTCAGAATGGTAGAATTTAACATACTAAGTTCTTCAGAATTAAATATTCTGCAGTGGCAAATATGTCACCCCAATTATACTGACGTGAAACATACGAAGCAGCTAACACAAAGGCATCACAGCACTGGCTCTTCAGCAACGTGAAAGCAATTACTGTAGTTAACTTTTTTTTTTTAAGATTTTATTTATTTATTTGATAGAGATAGAGACACAAGCAGCAGGAGTGGGAGAGGAAGAAGCAGGCTCATAGCGGAGGAGCCTGATGTGGGGCTCGATCCCATAACGGCGGGATCACGCCCTGAGCCGAAGGCAGACGCTTAACCGCTGTGCCACCCAGGTGCCCCTGTAGTTAACTTTTTAACAAAGTGGTACAATCGTTTAACATGTGTCATCCTACTGATGGTCCCATACCAGGCCCAGTGGCTCTGGACCATCTCAGAAGTGTAAAGGTGAGTGTGGTACTTCTCCAGCTGCCAGGATGATCTTAGGCTCTGAATTTAATCCCAGAACTTTCCTGGCCATACTGTCTTCCCAGAGCATCATGTCAGGGAAAACACTCAGTGCTGAGCTCTGCTTCCACCAGAGTGAGCTAGAGAGGCAGAAGAGAGGGAGACAGATGGCCCATCTGGTCCTGAGTGGGGAGACAGAATGTTGGGTCATCAAGAGGCATGTGGACTCCCATGAAAGGAGTGTTCACTTACACTGGGCTCTGCCTCAAGTTTCCCTAGGAATTTGTCCAAGACAGTTAAGTTCTCTGGATACAAGTAAAAGGAGAGTTCTTATAATAAACTTGAAGGTCACCTTGAGTTCAAAAATCCTATAATCCTCTACTCTTCTTATCAATGGTTTGATAAGAGCTATTTGTCCTTTTCTCTTTTTTCCAGATAATCCTTTTTAAAATTTAGGAACTATTATTTTATTTAGAGAAGTCTGACATAGTTACCCAAAAATCAAACATTTAAACATCATTGCTGTAATGTACACATCTTTTCAGATATTTCAGATATATGCATCGAAGTAACTTGCTTTTTCCCTACATGAAAATGGAGGCAAAATGTATGTAGTATTTTGAATTTTCACCTCAGTCTTTTACCATGGAAACACTTACATATAGACTATACAGTGTGTTGTACAATTTATTTAGAATTTATTTAGCTATTTTAGAATAATGGACATTTAAGCTCTAATGTTTCACTATTAGAGGGAGAGCTAAAAATAAATAAGTATATATTGCTCCAAAATATATTACATTTTTGGGTTAAAATATCTGATACTTTAGAATTTTGATTGGTATGGCCAGCTTCTTCCCCCTAATTTTTTCTACATGTACGATGGTATATGAATGTGGTCTCCCTATATGCTTGCTAACACGGGTTATGTGAATTGCTGTTTCACAAATGCGTTGGGGGAAAAA
>NW_023195000.1:0-601 GCF_002007445.2 Ailuropoda melanoleuca
ATGCATTGAGATTCTCATTTGCAATGAGATAACATAATTAGAATTCATAGTTAAGGCAATGTAACTTTTTTTTCAAGTTGTTTACATTAGAAATTACCTATGATTTATCACTTATGGAAAACTTATGAATTTATACACTGTGTGTTTTATGGCTTAGACTCAGGCATGCATGACTCATTGCTAACAAACACAGTTCTCGACAATGACACTTGAGTCTAGAACTCAGAGCCCTCATCCAACGTGCCGAGTGTTTGAGCTCAAATCGGTGTCACCTTAGAGGTGTGGAGAGTTAATGCAGCTTCCAAAAGCTGTTTTGTTTTCCATCCATAGTCTGTGTTCTGTGACAGNCCATAGTCTGTGTTCTGTGACAGTTTGATGCTCATGAGCTTATGTGGAATGCTTTGTTATTCAGTGTGCACTTTATAAAAGCAAGTCTCACTAAACATACATAGGAGAGAAAAAAAAAGCATATCTCACCAAATAGCTGTTTGACAGCAAATGAATATAGTGCAACAAAACTTCAGTACTCGTATCCGTTTTGGTGTTATAATCCTGAAGCAATTCAGAAATAAATTTTGGCAGGTAAAGAATATCATATACT
>NW_023195001.1:0-695 GCF_002007445.2 Ailuropoda melanoleuca
CGTCTGTATCTTTGGGGTAAACACCCAGTAGTGCAATTGCTGGATCATAGGCTACCCCAGCTTTCTTTTGAAGTCCATTATCATGAAAAATGTTTGTCCATCCCTTCACTTTCAGTCTGGATGTATCTTGAGGTTTAAGGTGAGTCTCTAGTAGACAGGAAATGGATGGTTTATGTCTTTTTTTCCAATCTGCAACCCTGTGGTGTTTTATGGGAGCTTTTAGGACATTTACATTGAGAGTGATTATTGAGAGATATGATTTTAATGATGTCATGTTNTTGAGAGATATGATTTTAATGATGTCATGTTGCCTGTGAAGTCTTTGTTTCTATAGATTGTAAATTTCTGTTCTGTGTCACTCTTGGGGACTTTTTACTTTTATAGAACCCCTCTTTATATCTCCTGTAAGGCTTGTTTCGTGGCTATGAAATTGCTCAGTGTGTGCCGATCTTGGAAGGTCCTTATCTCTCCATCAATTCTGAATGACAGCCTTGCTGGATAAAAGATTCTTGGCTGCATGTTTTTCTTTGAAAGAGCTTTAAAAATGCTCTCCCAACCCTTTCTCTCATTCCAGTTCTGTGTAGACACACCTGACGTAATTCTGATACCTTTGCCTTGGTACCTGAGAAATTTCTTTGCCCTGGCCGCTTTTAATACTGTATCCTTGGATCTAATATTTGCGAATTGCACTATGA
>NW_023195001.1:939-1134 GCF_002007445.2 Ailuropoda melanoleuca
TGAGTCAGTAATCTCCCGTAATCTACATTCTTGAGATTGGATTTTTTTGAGCCAAGTTCCTGTCTTAACTTTCTCTTCTACCATCCCATCCTGTAATTCACTAATTCATTCTTCTGCCTCAGTTACCCTGGCCTTCAGAGCCTCTAGTTTTGACTGCATTTGATTCATAGCATTTTTAATTTCTGCCAAATTTGC
>NW_023195002.1:0-720 GCF_002007445.2 Ailuropoda melanoleuca
CAGCATTAACAGAAGCCAGAAACCAGAAATCACCCAGTGGCCAGGTGTGAGCTGCAGCCAGCAGGTCCTAGTTCTGTGGAGCAGGGCATGGTGAAAGATGGGACAGATCAGGGCAGGGTACCACACCAGTGAGTCTGCTGGGGTCTCCGGTACTGCGCTAAGGTGTGTGGACTTCTTCCTGTAAGCTTAGGGCAACATGGAAGGGTGCGAAGCAAGGACTTCCAGCATTCAGGACCAGAGGGAAGGGCAGAGAGCCTGGGGAGGGACTGCAGAGCTGTGAGCCAAAGTGCGATCTGTCACCCAGATGCTGCTTCTTATCCCAGACCCTTCCTCTCCAGCTGGGCTCATTACCGAAGCTCTGCAACCTCCTGGGCTCTCTTTTGTGAGGTAGAGATATTCGTACACNTCCCCATAGGTGTTACTGTAATGACTCAGAAATGACATAGATTGTTCAGTGAGCAACAGCATGAACGGGTGGTGCTAAAGACTAAATCAGTGTTTGGAGAACGTGTGACATTCCACAGGGGATGTGTGAGGTGATGTGTTTTAGGTGGCACTTAAATTAATATTTTTCATGTTCATGATTATATGTTCATTGCATAGCAGACAAATTATGACTAGTATATGAAAACTGTTTCCATTTAAACCGTGGCTTAGCAGAACTTGAGCTAAGTTTAAAAGGAAGGTCAAAATCGATTTTTCATAACATAAATAACAGTA
>NW_023195003.1:0-340 GCF_002007445.2 Ailuropoda melanoleuca
TCATTTTACATTGTGCAGGTAAGAACTAGTAACATTTATAAAAGGTTAAATCTGTATTAATAGAGTTGTGAATCAATCTTCCCTCTTTTTCCCATGGATGGTTCTATCCTGTGATGCACCACACTTTATCTCCTTGTTGATATTGACTCTCACATCTGCCTCCTACCTCAAGGCCTTTCCAAGTATATGCTTGCAAAAAGTCAAAACATTTAAGGTTGGGAGGAATATCAAACAGCTTACTTATGTCCACTTAAAACAAATCTCCCTGTGCTTAATGTGACACTGCTACTCACTGTCCTTCTGCATAAAAACAGGGCCCTCTCACACACACACACACACA
>NW_023195003.1:488-801 GCF_002007445.2 Ailuropoda melanoleuca
TATTTCTTTTTTTTTTTTTAAAGATTTTATTTTTATTTATTCGATAGAGAGAGAGACAGCCAGCGAGAGAGGGAACACAAGCAGGGGGAGTGGGAGAGGAAGAAGCAGGCTCATAGCAGAAGAGCCTGANCCATAACGCCAGGATCACGCCCTGAGCTGAAGGCAGAGGCTTAACCGCTGTGCCACCCAGGCGCCCCTCTAGTTATATTTCTTATACCTATTCTTTTTTAAAAAATATTTTATTTATTTATTTGAGAGAGCATGAAAGTAAAAGAGATCACAGAGCTCTGGAGGGGGGGAAGCGGACTTGCCA
>NW_023195004.1:0-4496 GCF_002007445.2 Ailuropoda melanoleuca
GGAAGACTCACCATAGAGGATGTGGGACAGGCTGACGCCCTACGCTAGGGAGGGGCTGTATTTTCCTCTGCACCCCCCCGTCCCTTTCTCTGCCCCTGTCTTGCACGGCTCTATCCCCCACCCATACCCAACACTGCTTTGGCGGCCCTGTGGCNTCCCCTGGTGTCTCTTAACTAGGGGAGGAAGAGGATGAGACAGGTCAGCCGGTGGGATCCTCTCAAGAACATAGGCATTTACCAGATGCTGGTGGGGCAGAGAGGAGACACACACTGTAAACGACTCTAAAGGTTGTTCAGCTAGTTACTTAACCAGGATTTAAAAAAAAAAATCTAATCCAGCCCGTAGAGACCCCGAAGGGTGAAGAGGAAGCCAGAGTAGAGTTGGCTACAGGCTGCCATGATGTGGGAGGAATTAGGGGCAGTAGGGATACCGGATTGGTGGGTTTTTAGGCAGCAGTGGGGGTGGGACGGGACACAGGGCAGGATGAGGGCATGGGAGAGGAGTGTGAAATTAGGCCTGGGCTATCGGTTTTTGGTCCCGTCCAGGAAGACTCACCATAGAGGATGTGGGACAGGCTGACGCCCTACGCTAGGGAGGGGCTGTATTTTCCTCTGCCCTCCCCCCCCCGTCCCTTTCTCCTTTCTCTGCCCCTGTCTTGCACGGCTCTATCCCCCACCCATACCCAACACTGCTTTGGCGGCCCTGTGGCTCTGTGCCCCCTGGACCCCTCTCCTCTGAGGAATGTCTCAAATGCGCATCCTGGTTCTTTTTTGGCGTAGTTTATTCACTAGGATAAGTGTTTGGATGCAAGCCAGAGGAAGAGCCACAGATCAAAAGTTTTCCTTAGTATCACCTGCTGGGGCGGGAGAGTCTCCTAGTCAGGCCCTGTGAAGAAGCCTGTTTCTCCAGGATTTCTGCCAGGCGCGTCCTGGCTGGAAGGAAGACGGGACAACTTGCGTTGCTCGGTCTTGGGGGAAAGCCTCCTTCAGGAGCCAGCTTCTTGCTCTCCCAAGGTCACCAAGCTGGCACTCCTAGTTGGCCAGGCGAGCATCTGACACAAAGGCAGAGTTGGCCCCAAAGGGGAATAGGTGTGACCAAGATAATTCATCCATTTTATGCCAGAAATTGCTACATTTCTTACTTCCTGTGTCTCTGTTTTGGTTCCTTACTTTGTGTGTTTCTTTCTGTCTTGCCCAGAAGATACATGTATTAATCTCCTGGGTTGTGACAGGGTACCCCATAGTGGCTTAACACAAAAGAAATCAATGGTCTCATATTTCTGGTGACCGAAAGTCCTAATCGAGCTGTTGGCAGGGTAGGTTCCTTCTGGAGAGTCCAAGGGAGAATCTGTTCCATGTGTCCCAGCTCCTGTGGTTGATGGCAGCCCATGGCTTGTGGCCACCTCACTCCAATCTGTGCCTCTGTCACCACATGGTGTCCTGCTGGCGTCTCTGTCCCCGCATTTCTGGGTCTTGGATGACATCTGCAAAGACCCTAATTCTGTCTAAGGACACATTCTCAGTACTAAGATTAGGACCTGAACGAATCTTCTTGGGGGACCCAGTTCTGCCCACAGTGCTGGGTCTACTGAGTCCTTCACACAAATCAGTGCCAGGCGCAGAGAGAGGACTGGATGAATGTGCAAGACCAGGCCTTAGATGGCAAAAGGAAGAGAATGTCGCAGGTCATTCTTGATCCACCGGGTTTAAATAAGGGGACTGTGAATATTCTCTGTCACCAAGGCACGAATAGAAGAGTCACATTTGGAAAGTCCCCCTGGGAGTTCCAGTTCCCCATCCGTCGCTGGTGCTTTGCCGGCCTCTTGGACTCAGCTCTTCTGTGGTTTCACTGCGCGAGCTTTGCTTTGTGCGGCTCTGAGGACAATGGTGGCTTTCTCCTGATGGGACCTTAGTGTGTCCTTGTAGCTAGCTTGAAAGTATGGACATCTTAAATATTTCTGCCAGAGTTTGGGAATGCTTCCTGTCCTTTTCGTCGTCAGATTAGTCTTTTGACGTAGATCTGGAAGACGTGGCAGTTTCTGAAACTTTGTAGGTTTTGTGTTTGCCTTTGAGCTGCCAGGGTGTTTGTTGGCTCCAAGCATTGAACTCTCCCGTTAGATGCCAGTGCTTTTGCTCGGGGTGTGAATGAGATGTTTGCCTTGAGACTCTTCTCGGTCAAGACCATAGTATTTGTTTGCACAGAGGAATGGGAGACCTTACTACAGCCATTTTTAACATAGAAGTTGAGTTATGTGATCTTGTGTATTTGTAGTGGAGTAAAAATAATGTATATATTGGCACCTGGTAACTTTTCTTACAGAGCTGTAGAATATTCTAGAAATTAATTGCACAGGCTTGTGAGCTACATCGCCTGGGTTGTAATTCTAGCTCCAGGACACACAAACTGAATGTCCTTTGACCAACTTTTCTGTGTCTCAGTGTCCTTATCTGCAAAATGGGAAGGGTAATACCTCCTTCTTAGGGATGTGGGTGGTAAGAATCAAATGAGTTAAAATATGGAAAGTGTTTATCACAGTATCTAGCATATTGCAACTGTTATGCAGATGCTATTTGTTTTAATTACTGTCTCGTTTTGCTCTTGA
The DNA here is from genome assembly GCF_002007445.2 of Ailuropoda melanoleuca. Lineage (NCBI taxonomy): Eukaryota > Metazoa > Chordata > Mammalia > Carnivora > Ursidae > Ailuropoda > Ailuropoda melanoleuca. The sequence continues at coordinate 2,603 of NW_023195004.1, forward strand.
ACTCGCATGTCAGCTAATGTGCGTATGTTGTGTGTGTGTGTGTGTGTGTGCGTGTATGAGTGTGTGTGTGGCGGGATTTCCTATGCACCACACCCAGGCCATGGCAAACCATGGTGTTACCTCGACCCTGTTCTGCCGTGTTCTTCCATTCACCATTTCCACGCTGCTGTGGCCTTTTGCGGGGAAGGAGGGGACCTTCCCTCTCCTTTTGGTGTCCCCTTCCACCCACGCAGGGTGTCTGTCATCTCAAAACACCCCTTCCCCCAGGGCCAAGCTCCCTCTCAAGAACTTCATTTTATCCCCCGCACATCTCTCCACATCCTGCATGCTGCTGTCCTCACTTCTCTTCAGGATGCAGTCTCTCCATCCTGAGGTCATATCTTTGGTCTTCTCCCCACCACGTCTTATAGCTGGACTCCATGACCATCACCGGACCTCCAAGCTCTGCTCGCCCTTGACATAGGATGAAGATTTTGGGATTTAGACAATTCTTTCTCCTCTCAATTGCCCCATAAAGCCTGGCTTTCAAACTCTTATCTCAGACTCAAGAAACAAAGTCAGGAGCTCAGAGCTGAATCTAGGCGTATCCGTCCTCTCTGACCCAGAGGCCACCATCTCCTTGGTGGACAAAGGAGCCACTGGGCAATTAGCACATGAGAATGCATGGTTTTGTAGCAGATGCTACCGGCGCCTGCCCAGACCCTCTCAGACTTGAGCATTTCATGGCAGGTAGTCAGACTTCTGGCTGCTGGCAGGAGCTACACTTTGCCTCAGGGCTCCCGCCGGAATGCTTGGGGATTGACTCCTAGGAGTAGCCTTCAACCGGTGACCGTAGGAGGTAATGACACATACCTGAGCCTCTTGGGCAGGCTCACTGTGCTGTGGTTCTGTGCTGGGTCTCACCGCGTCCTGAAGATGAAGTTACAGGTGCTCAGAGTGGTAACGTGTCTGAAAACTCACCCTTCCCTGGCCGCCTTCCGTCTTCTGACTCCCTGGCCCCAGCCAGTGCCTGTGACTCCGGAAAACACCTCCCAAGTAGACTGCTTTCACCTGAGCCCGTGTCTCAGGCTCTTCGGAGGGGATCCAGGGGTAAACACTGTGACATATCGGATGTGTCACTCTCACTGCCATTGCACCTGTTAGATTGGTAGAGGATGGACTGGAGAGAAGTTGCAAAGAGGAGTCTGTCGTGGTGGTTCTGGTGGAGGGTCCTGTGCATTCGGGGGTGGTGATGCCATCAGGAGGGCAGGATAGTGGCGGGGCAGCAGAAGGATGGGACATGAGTCCAAGGCATCGGGTGAGGTGATTGGTAGCACGTTGGTGCCTCTAGTTAAGCTGAGCATGGCAGCGTGGAGCTGGCGTGATGGCCAGGAACTCTGGGCCACTGTTTCTTTCCATTCTTGTCCCTGCCACGTTCATGGATTCACTGCCCATAGTGACTGAACGAATGTCAAACACACAACTCCCTTCGATTTGCAGATGGATCTTTGAAGTGTGGGGAGACGGAGTGGCAGGCTCAAGGTCATAAAGCTAGCAAGCTGCAGATCCATGGACCATAAAATGGTGACTAGGGCCAGCTTTGCTCCAAAGGCAGTTCAGATTTCTGTTTGTCTTAATTCATTCTACAAAGCTTCATTTTTTTACTTTTCACTTCTTGACTCTTCCAGATGCCCTTTGTGTGCGTATTAGATGTGTGTCCCCCGTGAGGTTGATCTATAGCGTAATTTCTACAATAGGAAAGGGAGCTAAATGGGACATTTGAGATGACTGTACTCATCTTAAGGTCATTTAAAAGCAATTACTACCATTAGTTGGAAGTACTACGTCAGGCGACTCTGGTAGTAACGTGCACCTAACAATCCAATTAGTTTGTAAATGGATTAGTCTATTTCTT
>NW_023195005.1:0-755 GCF_002007445.2 Ailuropoda melanoleuca
GCCGATGTGACTTCAAGGGCTTTATCTTCGCACTTTGTTTCTTTGTTCTAAGTGCTGGATGCTTCCAAGGCTCATTCACCCATTGGGGAATCTGGTTCCCAAAGGAAACTCAGATGATAGCTGAAGTTGTTATCCTGGACGCTCTTCTTTAATACCAATAAGAAGTGCGCTGAGTCCTCGAAATTCTTGAACTTTTTCATTTANTTTAAGTGAGATGATGTTCGTTGATATTTCCCTGGATTGTGTGGTGTCTCAGAGACCACTATGTGGCACTCTCGTCAGGCTTCCGTGAACACTTTCCCTCATGTTTCCCTATTCACGAACGATGATGATAGTGCTAAGACGGCCATTGCACAGTGTTGTTTCTGACAGAAATGGTTTAGGCATTTTCGTTCCATTGCCACCAGCAGTATTGATAGGATTTACCCATTAAGCAAACATTGCATTGGAGGCTGGTTTGGCCAAATTTTGTTTCTCAGTGCTGTGCTGATCGTGTTTCACTCATGGTAACAAAGCACCTTGATTTTTGTTCCACGTTCTATAAGGCCACTGTGACTTCAACGGGTTTATCTTCGCACTTTGTTTCTCGGTTCTAAGTGCTGGATGCTTCCAAGGCACATTCATCCAATGGGTAATCTGGTTCCCAAAGGAAACGCGGATGATAGCTGAAGGTGTTATCCTGGCCGCTCTTCTTTAATACCAATAAGAAGGGGGCTGAGTCCTCGAATTTCTTGACCTTTTTCATTTATACACCC
>NW_023195006.1:0-322 GCF_002007445.2 Ailuropoda melanoleuca
ATGTGAATTTTTATTTTTTTCATTATTTTTTAAAGACTTATTTGAGAAAGAATGAGGAGTGTGTGGGGGGGAGGTTGGAAGGGACAGAAGGAGAGGGTGAGGGAGAATCTCAAGCCGACTCCCTGACGAGTGTGGAGCCTGATGCAGGGCTTGATCCCAGATACCCTGAGATCATGACCTGAGCAAAAATCAAGAGTCAGCTGTTTAACCAACTGAGCCATCCAGGTGCCCTTCATGTGAATTTTTTTAATAATTTTTTTTATTATATTATGTTAGTCAATATACAGTACATCCCTAGTTTTTGATGTAAAGTTCCATGATT
>NW_023195006.1:389-595 GCF_002007445.2 Ailuropoda melanoleuca
CCAGCCTATCCCATTCCCCCACTCCCCTCCCCTCTGAAGCCCTCAGTTTGTTTCCCAGAGTCCATAGTCTCTCACAGTTCATACCTCCTTCATGTGAATTTTTTAAAAGCATTTTCCATGATATGGGAAATGAGACCAGGATTCCAAATATAAAGATCAGTGAGGGTTTGACTCTTGATTTTGGCTCAGGTCATAATCTCAGGGTC
>NW_023195007.1:0-210 GCF_002007445.2 Ailuropoda melanoleuca
CCCTCATGTTTCCCTATTCACGAAGGGTGATGATAGTGCTAAGACGTTCCCTGTACGGTGTTGTTTCTGATTGACGTGTTTTGGGCCTTTTCGTTCCATTGCCGCCAGCACGTTTGACAGGATTTCGCCAGGGAGCAAACATTTCGTTGGAAGTGGCTGTTGGCCGAATTGTGTTTCTCAGTGCTGTGTTCGTCGTGTTTCCCTCACAGT
>NW_023195007.1:312-556 GCF_002007445.2 Ailuropoda melanoleuca
GCTGGATCCTCCCCAGGCCCCTACACCCAATGTGAAATCGGTGTCCCCAGTGAAAGGCTGCTGTTCGCTGTAGGTGTTTTCCTCGACGCTCTGCTTTATTACCAATGAGAAGGGCGCTTAGTCCTCGAAAATCCGGAAGTTTTTCATTCATGCTCCCTTATTCACGAGAGATTATGTTCGTTGATATTTCCCTGGACTGTGTGGGGTCTCAGAGACCACTATGGGGCACTCTCGTCAGGCTTCC
>NW_023195008.1:0-541 GCF_002007445.2 Ailuropoda melanoleuca
TGGCTCCTAGGAAAAACCTTGCTCCAGCCCCTCCCTGCTGCCTGCAGAATGAGATAGGACCCATCGGAGACGTACAGAAGCTGAACCTTCCCCAGCCCCCTTGGGGGCACTGCCGCTTTGATTTCCGGCAGCAGCGGTCCCAAGCGTTCAATAGACTAGGCGAACATTTGCTTCCAGTGACCCTACTTGCTTCCCCATCACAACTTTTCACCTCAAGAGTCCGGCATCCTCCCTGTCACCATCATCACCATCTTCTCCCGCGTGCCCAGCACGCTACAGAACGTGTNACTACAGAACGTGTGCTTGATACGCGACTCGCACATCCGACTGAGCCTCCCAGTTACCTGGTGAGGCTGCCCAGAGGGACAGCGAGGCCCAGGGAGGCTTCCGGTCTGGCTGACTCACAAGGTGCTATGGCTTTGCCTCCACAGGAAAGCTGTATTTCTTCAATGTGCCTCCCCTGAGTTATAAAGTAAGCTCATGACAGAACTGCAGTTGCCCATTTTTACAGTTCTAGGATGAGAGACTGCCCTTCAGTCTA
>NW_023195009.1:0-796 GCF_002007445.2 Ailuropoda melanoleuca
TAGAACTTCTAATTACGGTAAACAATAAATGGCTTGATCAGGGTCTAAGATAAACCAAGAATGCAAAAATTCCGTACTGTTTCACATTTCAAATTCAAATTTGTTTGTACTGCAGATAGTCTGAAGGTTTTTCCTGAACATTATTATAGTTTTCAAATACTTTTTCACAAAGATACTTATAGAATTTATTAGTGGCATATTGTAATTTTCATAATCTCCNATTGTATTTTTCATAATCTCCCAATAATTTGACATATTTACTTGTGTTCACCAAGTCTTTTCTGATTGTGTCCATCTTTGCTCATTACTGATCTATACAGTGACGTGGTATTAAGTACATTTACTAAAATGCAACTGAGTTTTATTTTATGGAATTATGTTACAGTTTATCACACATTTTATGGTCTCACATGATGGCAAAAATTGTCTTTTAAGAGTCTGTTTCGTTTGAGGGAAGTAGTTCAAACTTTCTGGGTCTCAGTTTGCTCATCTGTCAAATCAAGATGGATTTGTTATATTTTATGGTGTTGGTTTGAGGCTGAGTCTTTACAAATGCTTACAACAGTGCCTGACACAGGTATATATACGTAATTATTCATCTCCACCTTCTCTTACCGGCCTCAAATCCAATCTTCCGATGTTATTCATTGTGTTTCCTCTTCATCCCACCTTTTGTCCATCTTTACTTCTACTACTGTCCTTGACAACAAGGACATAGTGGCTTTGATCTCTTTACTCGCAGTACCCTATACGTAGTAGGCTCTCAGTCACTAGTAAGTAACAACTAAATTAATGG
>NW_023195010.1:0-225 GCF_002007445.2 Ailuropoda melanoleuca
CTGGTACCTATCCAGCTCAACTCAGGGGACCGGCTGAAAAAGGTGTCCCCTACTCCTCCGCCATCTTCTATGGTAACCTCTAATTCACCTTTCTTTTTTTTTTTTTAAAGATTTTATTTATTTATTTGACAGCCAGTGAGAGAGGGAATACAAGCAGGGGGAGTGGGAGAGGAAGAAGCAGGCCCACAGCAGAGGAGCCCGATGTGGGGCTCGATCCCATAACGC
>NW_023195010.1:402-1438 GCF_002007445.2 Ailuropoda melanoleuca
AGAGATGAATGTGACCAGGTTCATGAACTCCTCTAAGTAAAGGATCCAGGAGGTGAACCCAGGCCTGCAGTCCAGTGCTTGTGCTCTAACTACTGAACTGAACTGCACTTATGACTCAGCCATGGGATCAGTAGTTATTGTGCAAAGAAGCTTTAGCATCTGCGTGGATGTCAGGAATTCCCTGAGCCAAGGGGAATCCCAAACACTGTTTGTCATTATGAGGTCAGCTCGGTGGTCACATAGCCCAGGGCAGCTCTTGAGCCATAGAATTCCAGATCTTGCCATAGTCATTCATCTGAAAAGGACATAGAAAGCCTGGTCTGTTTGAAGCCACGATTGTGTTCAGTGCAAAGATTCTGAGGGTATGGAGGCACCGTTTAGGACAAGCCAGTCAAACTCTGTTTGAATGCTAGGCTACTCCTCAGCACCTGACCTCAATCTGGTCAGGATGGAGGAGACCCTTTCATGGTATTTGATGGCATTGTCAGTATGAGTAAGCCCTAGTCATGCCGAAATCCTGTGAGCTTAGGGACACTCCTGGGACAAGGAAAAATAAGACTCAAAGAACCAGTTCATAATTAACCTTCTGTCCAGAGCTGGTCAGTGCCTGGCCAATCAGTGTCATGGCATGGTCACTCTTCAGGGCATGGCACAAATAAAATAAGAATAGGGAGCATGCTGGGCAGTGCCTGGCTGGCTCAGCCATTGGAGAATTTGACTCTTGATCTCAGGGTCGTGAGTTCAGTCCCCATGGGCATGGAGCCCATTTTAAAAACAGAGAGAAAAGAATCAAGGACATAGTGTTGTAGATTTGATAACATTATCCCCATGAGCCCTAAAAAAATGCTTGAATGCCATGAACTACACACTTTAGGGACAGTGACGAACAAGAACTCAAACACTCGTAAAAGCCTGCTGTCCATCATCCTTGTTTGGACGCGCTTGTCCAGCTGGGCCAGGGAGCATCCATGCTCCAGTGGGGGCCTTTGCTCCTTCCAGAGCTCTCCTATTGTTGGCTAGTAAGTGCAAGCATGGA
>NW_023195011.1:0-1020 GCF_002007445.2 Ailuropoda melanoleuca
CAGTGTCTCTGTGGGTTATTTATTTTCTCATGTTTTTCTGCTTAAAGCCCACTGTGTTTTTTGGCTAGCCCATGGATTGGTTTCCGTCAAGTACCTGAAGAACGTCCTTGCTTGGATGTAGGAAACATCACTCTGAAATTGTTTATGTTGTAATGAGAAACTAAATCCATTTCAAGTGCTATTTATTTCAAGCCACATTCTGGGCTTGGAATCTATAAAGATACCTACTCTGAGAAATGCCACCTGGCAGTGTGGACCTTTGAGAGTGGCGACTGCCTTTTTCATTGCAATTCTGATTTATTTGTGTACTCCACGTTTTTCATTAAAAAATGCAGGTGACTTCTTGTCCGATAGATAAGCAAATAAATACACTTTATTTCCACATTTTAATTAGCTTATTTAGTAAGCCAAATACCCTTAACTACTTCATGAAAAAAGCACTACCCAAATATTATTTTTTATTAAAGATTATAAGATTCTACTCCTGTGATTAAAAAGGAATGAAAGAAATGTATCTGTGGGGCCACTATCAGCCATTCTTATTAATTCATCAAACATGTATTGGACACATATTACGTGCAAGGCGCTGGGTGAAGACCTGTAGGGAATAAATAGTGGAAAAACTTAAAGCATGCCAAATGGTATTTTGAATACATCTCTGTTACAAATGTACTTTTCAAAAGATTAAAAGCATGATTCATAAACATATACAACATACACATACCAAAAACTATTGTAATCATTAATTAATGAAGGAACCAGGAGGATGTTTTAACTGGTTCAAAGAACATGTGTAAAGTCATTACTTAGAGATGATTTTATATTGAGGTCACTGCATTAGAGACAAAACCAGTTCATGTTCACAGGGGAAATAAAAATTTGGGGACCATCTGTCCCACCAGTAAGAGATTATTTCATCTTCAAAAAAAAAAAGGAAGGAAGGAAGGAAAGAAATCTACAAGTTAAACTGTAACTTTCTTAAGCCCGGGACCCTCTAGTGACCAGGCCAGGAAACCACAC
>NW_023195011.1:8685-9396 GCF_002007445.2 Ailuropoda melanoleuca
TATAGACCATCAAGACAGAATTCCCATAATCACTGGTGAATAAAAATGTCGTCAATAATTCGTGTCCCCTGATGCTATTGTAAATGGATTTTTAAACTATATTTTAATTTTTGAAATCTTTGTTGCTAATATATGTTTAAAAAGTAGGTTTTTATCTGTTAACCATGTATTATGCTTATGACCTTGCTGAGTCCATTTATGAGGTCTAGTAGGTGTTTTTAGATGCCGTAGGCATTTTTACATAAGCAAACCTGTCGTACAGTATTGAATAGAAATAGTAATAGTGAGGATCCTTGACTTGCTTCTCATCTTATCGGGAGAGAGTTCAATATTTCACTATTAAGTGTGGTGTTAACTGTAGGTTTTTCTTATGATGCCTTTTATCAGATCGTAGAAGTTCCATTTATTCCCATCTGTGCAAAGTTGTTCTCGGGAATAGGTATTGAATTTTGTGAAATGCTTTTTTGCACCTATTAGGATGATCATATAGTTTTTCTCCTTTATTCTCTTAATAGGGTGAATTACGTTGATTGACGGCTCTTCATTCTCTAGAGAAAGCCGCTGGGACTTGTGTGTCACCCTTTTTCTACGCTGCTGCTGTGGTTTATATGAAACTGCTTTTCTTTTGAATAGAAGTACCTCACAGATATGTTTACTTTCTGAAAATGACATGTTTGTTTCAAAGCTCAAAGTTCTGTCTGTCATTGTTCC
>NW_023195012.1:0-937 GCF_002007445.2 Ailuropoda melanoleuca
ACCTTTACACAAATAGGTCCAGGACTTCCTTCACTGAGATTCTTGGATTTCCACCTTGAAAAGGCTTCTTTAATTTATTAAATATTCCTTATAAAATTAAAAAATATTTCCAGGAGTGGGGAAAAAAATAAGTGCTCTATTAATGCAAGACCTGTCATATCCACATCTGTTCCTCCAGCACTTAAAAGACCACTTAACACAGTAGAGAATTTTAATAAATATTTTTGAATGAATTACTTTGCTTAATGTAAAAGGTCAGAGTAAGGTACCAAAGAAACAGGAGAATTGAGCTTTGATTTAATAACAACTACTTTAGATGGAAGTAGCCTGAGAAAAAGAGAAGTGAGAAGCTACTTGTTTCAGATATGCCCAGACAGAAAAGGCCTAGATGGGGCTTAGTGAGATGTAAAAAAGATACCAAAGTTCTGGCTAAAAGAGAGAAAAAGGANCCAAAGGTCTGCCTAAAAGAGAGAAAAAGGAACATGTGGGAAAATTCTGTGGGGGAAAAAACCTGAAAATCCTCACAGAAACATGAAACTATTTTTCCATTTTTCTTGCAGCCAACTTGACTATGAATGAGCACACAATGAACTTGGTCACAGTGTCTCAGACCAGCTGCTTTCCCTCAGGTCAACTGCCATAATGGCCATATCTAGTTCACATATGCACATGGAAGTGCATCAAAATATTTGGCCAGAGAAAATTAGAGGCCAAGGTATAGGACTCTTTCTCACAGTGTATAGTGCATTCAGTTGCCTAAAAGGGAAAGGGAACATTTTTTACACTAAACATTGGTATGAATACATAAAACAGCAAAAAAAAAAGGTACTGGAATGACAGAAGTATTTTTGTCACTTTAAACCATAAGTAACCTGGAGGAACTGAAAGTGAAAATGAATATTAGTTTATGTCCTGTCACAATACTACATTTAGACAG
>NW_023195013.1:0-666 GCF_002007445.2 Ailuropoda melanoleuca
GAGCCTCCTTCCAGCCTCCCCCAGCAGCCCAAGGAAGGGCTGGTCCTTTGTCAGGCCAGCATGGGGGGGGGGGCGGGGTCACAGTCACCTGGATTGTTGACCTTAAGCAACATCAGAGCCGTCCCTTAGCTGGAAGCAGCTGAGGCCCTTCTGAGACTCCCGAGATGCCTTTGGCATCTGGGGCTTTGCCCAACTTCTGAATCCCACAGGAATATCTCTCAGACTCCATCTTCCTACCCAGGAGTCTGCTGAGGGCAGCTGTGTATGCGCACACAGGTCTGTGTGTACCTGTCCGTCTGTGCGTGTATATATGTGCCTTTGTGTGTGCACGTGCATAAAGCGTGTACAGGTCTACACATGTATGTAGATGCCTNTGTGTGTGCATGTGCGTTTGCACAGGTCTGTGTGCACCTGTGCATATGTGCATATGTATGTAGTGCTTTTCTGTGTGTGCATAGGTCAGTGTACGTCTGCCCATCTGTGTGTGTGTGTACAGATGCCTTTGTGTCTGTGGACACATGTGTGTGCAGTGGGCTATACACGTGTACTGTGTTTGCACCACCTGCTAATAGTCCCGGGCTCTGAGATCCCCCCAGATCTCAGCCCATTTCCCTGATTTCCCCCGAGTCAGAACCAAGGTTCTCTTCTCCGATCTCCATATCTTCC
>NW_023195014.1:0-687 GCF_002007445.2 Ailuropoda melanoleuca
AGACCTTGCTCTCCACGCCCCAGGCTCATCCCTAGGTCACTCTGGACTCCTCCTCTTCCTACCCACCGCTCCTTGTGGTCCCAGCCCTCAGCAGCCTCACAGGGCACTGGACTGTAAACTGGTATTGTGTGTGTGTCCTATCACTGAAACTGGTCAACAGGTCTTGGGGACTTGTCAAAGGTGGGGACTGTCATCCCTGNGTTGTGCACACATAGAAGTGGAGGGGAGGGGAGGTCCTGCCCTAGGTGACCCAGCTCGGAAGTATGGGAGCAGGACTTGGATGTCACTGGTGGGCCAGGAAGGGGAAACTAAGGGCCACCCCACCCAGTAGAGGAGATTTATCTTTGAGGGGTGAACACACACGGGCTTAGCACCCCAAATCCAAAACAACCCCTGGTGTGAGCAGCCAGCTGTGTCCTGGATACAGGGACCTCTGTCCCCAACCCCACCTCCGGCTGCCCTTTTATCCCAGGCTCTGTCCGGCCCAGGCAGCTGGCGTGGGAAGGAAGGGGCCAGGTGTGCAGGTGGGCGAGGAAGCTCCTTCCGACTGAAACCTCCCAGGGGCCTCTCAGTGGAGTGGGAGGGGCTGTCCTCAGTCCCTGACCCACCAGAAGCCAAGCCACGCAGCCACCTGGCTAGTCATCACAGCGGTCACACTACACAGCCTCACACAACTCCTGCTGGGGG
>NW_023195015.1:0-5294 GCF_002007445.2 Ailuropoda melanoleuca
AAAAAAATGAAAACCAGGGATGCCTGACTGGCTAGTTGGTGGAGCATACAGCTCTGGATTCCAGGGCTGTGCGTTCAAGCCCCATATTGGGCATGGAGATTATTTTTTTTAATTTTTTAAAACCATCTAAGTGAAATAAAGATTTTCAAATGAAAGTTGAAGGAGTTCATTGCCAATGGACCTGTACTACAAGAGACACTGAAGGGCATTCTTTAGGTCAAAGGGATATGAAACCAGGTGACTATTTGGATTGATACAAGGGAGTAAAGAACATTGGGGATGTGATATCTTATTTTTTATCTCTAAAAGATAATTCACTCTAGGAGAGCCTGGGTGGCTCAGTTGGTTAGGCATCTGACTCTTGGTTTCAGCTCAGGTCATGATCTCAGGATTGTTAGGTTGAGCCCCACATCAGGCTCCACACTGTGCATGGAGCCTGCTTAGGATTCTTGCTGCACCTCCCCCCCAATTCTCCCTCCCTATCTTAAAAAAAAAAAAATCTTAAAAAATAATTCATTCTAAGGCAAAAGATAGTAACAATTTACTGTGGAGATACAATGGAATCTTTAAAGTACTAAATTCAACCATAAAAGAGGAAAAAAGTAAAGATCACATGATACAAATCACAGAGAAATAACAAGATGGTAGATCTAAACCCAGCCATAGTGATTGTTACATTAAATGAATATAGACTAAATACTCCAGTTAAAAGACGACGTCAGATTGGGGTGTTTTGTTTTTTGTTTTGTTTTGTTTTGTTTTGTTTTGTTTTGTTTTTAAAGGCAAGACTCAAATTATAGGTCTTCAAGAAACCCACTATAATTATACAGGTAGGTTCATAGGAAAAGAACAGGAAAAGGTACGTCATTCCAACATTAATCAAAGGAAAGCTGAAGTAGTTATATTAATACAGAACAACATTTTAGGGGCAGCTGCGTGGTTCAGTTGGAAAGAACATTTGACTCTTGATCTTGGGGTTGTGAGTTCAAGCCCTGCATTGGGTGTAGAGAATTAACTAAAAAAAAAAACTTTAAAAAAGAGAAGATAATACTAAATATGTACAGTTTCAAAATACATGAAGCAAAAGTTGATGGAATTGAAAGAATTTGATAAAATCAAAATTATAGTTTGAGATTTGAGCATTCGTTTCAAGTACACGATACACTCACCAACAGACCACATTCTGAGCCATTAAAACAAATCTCAATTCGAAAAGATTAAAATCATGCAAACTGTTCTCTGTCCTGAGTAGAAATGAACTAAAAATAAGTAACAAAGATACTTGGAAAATACCCAAAGCATTTGGAAATTAACAACCTTCTAAATACCTTCTGGGCAAAGATAAAACCACAGAGAATGTTAGAAAAGTACTGTGAACTGAATGGAAAGGAAAACAGGACATATCAAAATCTGCTTTAAAAAAATAGCAGTGCTTGGAGGGCAATTTGTAGCATTAAGTGCTTAATTAGGAAAGAATAGAGAACTCAAATTAGTGATCTAAACTTCCACCTTAAGCAACTAGGAGAAAAAAGAATAAACCCAAAATAAGGAAGAAGGAAATAAAAGAAACCAATATTTCTTTGTATGTTAACTACCTAAAGATATAATGGAATATTCAGCTATCAGAAAGAACGAACTCTTACCATTTGCAGTGACATGGATGGAGCTAGAGTGTATTATGCTAAGCAAAATAAGTCAATCAGAGAAAGACAAATACCATGTGATTTCACTCATACGTGGAATTTAAGAAACAATATATGGGAGGGGGGAAAAAAGAGAAGGAAACAAACCATAAGAGATTCCTGAAGGTAGAGAACAAACTGAAGTTTGATGGAGGGAGGTGTGGTGGAGGGGATTAAGGAGGGCACTTGTTTTGATGAGCCTGAATATTATATTTAAGTAATGAACTACTGAATTCTACCCCTAAAACCAATAACTGTCACCTAAGTAGAATTTAAATTAAAAATAATTAAAAGAAGGAAAGTGAAAAGTCAATGAAATAGGAAACAAAAATAAGTCAAAGGCCATTTCTTCAAAAAGATTAATAAAATTGATATCATTGCAGTCAAACTTTAAAAAGTTCACAAGTTACCAGTATCAGAAATAAAATAGACATCACTATAGATCCTACAGATTGATAAGAGATTATTATGAACAACTTTATTCCAATAAATTCTACAATTTAGATGAAATGGAAAACTCTTTTGGAAGGCCCAAACTGCTGGAGCTCACACGAGAAGAAATATAAATGGGCCTTTATCTATGAAAGATGCTGAAGTCATAGTTATAAGCCTGGCCGCAAAGACAGCTCCAGGCCCAGGTGGCTTTACTTGTGAATTCTACCAAGTATTGAAGGAAATAATGTTATCAGTTCTACACAAAGTCTTTCAGAAAATAGAAGGGAACATCTCCCACCTCATAGAAAGACCTAAAAGAATTTAAAGAATTGTACTACAACTAAAAAGTTGTAGTGAGGTGTGTAGAGAGTTGAGCAAAGTAACAGGTTACAAAGTCAATATATAAAAATCTGTTGTATTTCTGTGCCCTCGCAGCAGACAGTTGGAAGTGAAAATGTGCATTTCACCTGATTAACAAGTGAGAATTTTCTCATTAGATTGCCTGGGTGTAAATCAGAACTCTGTCATTTACTAGATGTGCGGTCTTCCAATAAAATTAAAAATCTTTCTTTGCCTCAGTTTCATTTTAAAAACAGGTTAATCCTGGTACCTGCATCAACAAGTTTAGTAAGAAAGTGCACAGAAAGCGTCCTTACTGGCTCAGTGCCTGCCCCAGAGTAGTCAGTATTAGCTGTGTGCCCTCAGAGACACTGAGTAGCCTGCCCAGCTCAAGGTGAGTTGTCCCTTCTCCATCCCGGCTTCCTTTCTTAAGGGTGTCCTCTGGAACTAGGAGCAGCCNAATATGTACAGTTTCAAAATACATGAAGCAAAAGTTGATGGAATTGAAAGAATTTGATAAAATCAAAATTATAGTTTGAGATTTGAGCATTCGTTTCAAGTACACGATACACTCACCAACAGACCACATTCTGAGCCATTAAAACAAATCTCAATTCGAAAAGATTAAAATCATGCAAACTGTTCTCTGTCCTGAGTAGAAATGAACTAAAAATAAGTAACAAAGATACTTGGAAAATACCCAAAGCATTTGGAAATTAACAACCTTCTAAATACCTTCTGGGCAAAGATAAAACCACAGAGAATGTTAGAAAAGTACTGTGAACTGAATGGAAAGGAAAACAGGACATATCAAAATCTGCTTTAAAAAAATAGCAGTGCTTGGAGGGCAATTTGTAGCATTAAGTGCTTAATTAGGAAAGAATAGAGAACTCAAATTAGTGATCTAAACTTCTACCTTAAGCAACTAGGAGAAAAAAGAATAAACCCAAAATAAGGAAGAAGGAAATAAAAGAAACCAATATTTCTTTGTATGTTAACTACCTAAAGATATAATGGAATATTCAGCTATCAGAAAGAACGAACTCTTACCATTTGCAGTGACATGGATGGAGCTAGAGTGTATTATGCTAAGCAAAATAAGTCAATCAGAGAAAGACAAATACCATGTGATTTCACTCATACGTGGAATTTAAGAAACAATATATGGGAGGGGGGAAAAAAGAGAAGGAAACAAACCATAAGAGATTCCTGAAGGTAGAGAACAAACTGAGGTTTGATGGAGGGAGGTGTGGTGGAGGGGATTAAGGAGGGCACTTGTTTTGATGAGCCTGAATATTATATTTAAGTAATGAACTACTGAATTCTACCCCTAAAACCAATAACTGTCACCTAAGTAGAATTTAAATTAAAAATAATTAAAAGAAGGAAAGTGAAAAGTCAATGAAATAGGAAACAAAAATAAGTCAAAGGCCATTTCTTCAAAAAGATTAATAAAATTGATATCATTGCAGTCAAACTTTAAAAAGTTCACAAGTTACCAGTATCAGAAATAAAATAGACATCACTATAGATCCTACAGATTGATAAGAGATTATTATGAACAACTTTATTCCAATAAATTCTACAATTTAGATGAAATGGAAAACTCTTTTGGAAGGCCCAAACTGCTGGAGCTCACACGAGAAGAAATATAAATGGGCCTTTATCTATGAAAGATGCTGAAGTCATAGTTATAAGCCTGGCCGCAAAGACAGCTCCAGGCCCAGGTGGCTTTACTTGTGAATTCTACCAAGTATTGAAGGAAATAATGTTATCAGTTCTACACAAAGTCTTTCAGAAAATAGAAGGGAACATCTCCCACCTCATAGAAAGACCTAAAAGAATTTAAAGAATTGTACTACAACTAAAAAGTTGTAGTGAGGTGTGTAGAGAGTTGAGCAAAGTAACAGGTTACAAAGTCAATATATAAAAATCTGTTGTATTTCTGTGCCCTCGCAGCAGACAGTTGGAAGTGAAAATGTGCATTTCACCTGATTAACAAGTGAGAATTTTCTCATTAGATTGCCTGGGTGTAAATCAGAACTCTGTCATTTACTAGATGTGCGGTCTTCCAATAAAATTAAAAATCTTTCTTTGCCTCAGTTTCATTTTAAAAACAGGTAAATCCTGGTACCTGCATCAACAAGTTTAGTAAGAAAGTGCACAGAAAGCGTCCTTACTGGCTCAGTGCCTGCCCCAGAGTAGTCAGTATTAGCTGTGTGCCCTCAGAGACACTGAGTAGCCTGCCCAGCTCAAGGTGAGTTGTCCCTTCTCCATCCCGGCTTCCTTTCTTAAGGGTGTCCTCTGGAACTAGGAGCAGCCAAAGGGAGCAGCCCCCCATTTCATGATGGGGCAAGTGCCTTGCCCAAGGACACAGCTGAATTCAGCATTCCCCCATTGGGTCAGCCATGTGCCTGGTGGAGAAGGCGGCTCTGGTGGGCACCATACCATGAGGTGTGGTCGGAAGGAACGTGCACACGGCTTACGGGGCTGTTTCTGCCACAGACGTGGACGTCGCGCTGCCTGATGAAGTTCTATGCTGTGGTGGCCGCCTCACCCACATCCTGGGAGAGCCACAAGATTGCCGAGAGGATTGAGCAGCGAATCTTGAATTCCAACCCTGTCATGGAAGCTTTTGGTGAGCTCGGTGTCCTCTGCACAGTACCTCAGTTCCGTTTCCTCTGGGATTTGCCGCCTCCNACCTCCCAGGGAGAGGGGTAGTGCTTTCAGTCCGTCTCTGAGAGTTGGAGGATGAGAGTATCACTCGCTGCCTTGGACCCTCAAACTGCTAGGTACCCTTGGGTTCTTTCCATTAGAGTCATCCCCTCCTCTGGCCTA
>NW_023195016.1:0-224 GCF_002007445.2 Ailuropoda melanoleuca
TAGGGGACCTCAACACTCCACTCTCAGCAATAGACAGATCACCTAAGCAGGAAATCAACAAAGAAACAAGAACTTTGAATGATATACTGGACTGGATGGACCTCATAGATATATACAGAACACTACACCCCAGAACAACAGAATATTCATTCTTTTTGAATGCACATGGAACTTTCTCCAGAATAGAGCATATATTGGGTCACAAAACAGGTCTCAACTGATAC
>NW_023195016.1:328-572 GCF_002007445.2 Ailuropoda melanoleuca
AAACTAAGAACCATCCTGCTTAAGAATGATTGGGTAAACCAGGAAATTAAAGAACTTTAGCAATTTATGGAAACCAATGAGAATGAAAACATATCAGTCCAAATCCTATGGGACACTGCGAAGGCGGTCCTAAGGGGAAACTACATAGCCATCCTAGCCTCACTCAAAAAAATAGAACCATCTAAAATGCAGTCCTTATATTCTCACCTTAAGAAACTGGATTTGGAACAGAAGAACAGGCCTA
>NW_023195017.1:0-634 GCF_002007445.2 Ailuropoda melanoleuca
AGATAAATGTGCCCTCCACTCTCAGTTTTTTTTTTCCCAATGTCAGTTCTTGATAAACTGATGTAAGTTTTTTTACTGCCGTAGACCAGCTCTGTTGTACTGATAAATTTTTTAAGCCCCTTAGACTCTTCATTTGACATTCTTAACAATTTACTCATTATGTAGATTAATATGCATAATGTCCTTGAGTTTTTAGAACATCATTTTTGCTAATTGCTCTTCTTATGCTCATCACATTGGTTAGACAGGTCCACTTAATGGGTTGGTGGTTTTGGAATCCAGAACTTCTACAACCACCAAGACATGACCACTCAGCAGGTTGATTCATCTGAACCCCCAGATGCCTTAATAATTGCTGCAGATGAGNGTTGCTGCAGATGAGAAAACTGTCTAAGAACCATTTTCCGGCTGCTGCCTTGTTGCTCACCTGTGGCCTCACCCTCGTGAAGGTGACACCTTGAAACACCTATCAGAGACTTAAATACCCTCTGACAGGAGACATGAGTTTCTGGGACTCTTGCATCTCAGTGACATGGGCCTGAGCAAATCTATAGTTGGTCAGGAAAGCTTTCAGAGCAAGGTCTTGAACAAAAGGGGAAATGTGAAAGGTGAAGAAAATGGAGCCACTCTGTCA
>NW_023195018.1:0-715 GCF_002007445.2 Ailuropoda melanoleuca
AGTTGAGCAGTTACCACTCCATCCTGGCAACGAGGAAATGCTAACCCGAGTGAAAAATCAATAACTCTTCTCGGATCTGTAGAAGGGGAGGACACAGGGCAAATACCCAATGCCAGCCCACTCAATACCACTCTGTTCCAACTAAAAGGTTAGAGAAAAAATACTAAAAAAAAAAAGCACTTGTGAAGTGCACAGTCTGGAGTTCCAGGCCCAGCCATGACTGACACCTGGCCGTGGACATGACACTTCCCTTCCCCACCCCCACACATCACTAACAGCTCCTTTTACCCAGTGTGTCATGTCCGTCTATCAGGAACACATGAAANGCTATCAGGAACACATGAAAAGCCACACTAAAAGGCAAAAAACCAAAAATACAATTAAAGAGACAACAAGTATCAGAACCAGGCATGGCAGGAATGTTGGAATTACCAGTCTGGGAATTTAAAACAACTATGCGAATGGATAAAAAAGACAGCATGCAAGAACAGATGGGGAATGTAGGCAGAGAGGTAGAAAGCCTAAGAAAGAACCAAAAGGAAGCACTAGAGACCAAAGACACTGTAACAGAAATGAAGAACGCCTTTGATTGGCTTATTAAGAGACTAGACATGGCTGAGGAAAGCATCTCTGAGCTTGAGGAGCCATCAGTAGAAACCTTCAAATCTGAAAATCGAAGACACCAAGGACTGAAAAACAAAAAACAAAAAAAACC
>NW_023195019.1:0-233 GCF_002007445.2 Ailuropoda melanoleuca
AGATTATTTAAAAAATCCTACTATCCACTAAGCATTTGCTATTAGTGGGAGTATGATGCTAAGTATTTTGTGTATATATTTAGGGGCTCACGGCTCTGTTTCTACTAATTGTATGACCCTGGGCAATACTTTTTAAACTCAATTTTCTCATAGATAAAATTGATATAACAAAAAATTGTCTACTTGGTACACATGTTGAAATGATTCATGAAGGGGCGCCTGGGTGGCTCAGT
>NW_023195019.1:411-601 GCF_002007445.2 Ailuropoda melanoleuca
AAAAAAAAAAAAGAAGTGATTCATGAAGATAATTTCATGCATCTGCCAAAGTACCTAGAATATATTACGTGTTGAATATTACTTATTAATTGTTAATAATTACATGCCAAGACAAGGTGATTCTTCTTTTATTTTCAGAATTATTTTATGTATTGATGATTACCTTGTAGATTTTTTTTAAGCTACTGTA
>NW_023195020.1:0-582 GCF_002007445.2 Ailuropoda melanoleuca
TTCTGAAATACCCATGGTTTAATGGATAGCAGTGTTTAATTTCTCACTTTTATGCTACCTGCCCAATTTAGATCAGGGGTGTTAGGGTGATGGGATTCTGCTTATCACAGTCATGAAGGGCCCCTAGCTGCTGGGGAGTCACCATCTTGACTGTTGCTGTTGCCATCCCGAAGTGAAAGACAGAACTCCGGAGAATCTTGCATGGCTATTAGCTATTATAGCATGCTTTTTTCTTCACACAGCTCATTGGTCTGAACTAGACACATGGCCCCATCCCACCAACCCAACGGGCAAGAACTATAGCCCCACCATGTTCCTGGAAGAGAAATAACTAGAAATAGTTGACAAACAGTTCAACCAGACTTACTTTTTCAGACACACATCTGTATGCTGCCCCATATTCCCTGAGCTGTCTCTACCAGGGGACTAACCAGTTGCTCGTNCGCTCGTTCTGGGAGTAGCAGGCCCTCTTCCCCAATCTCAACAGCACAACCGCCAAACAGCCACATGATGGGGCACCCAGACGCCCCTGCCATGGTCAGATTTTGAATGCAGAGTGGGGATCTGGCATCCCTATAAGCC
>NW_023195021.1:0-3293 GCF_002007445.2 Ailuropoda melanoleuca
AGATCATGACATTTGAAACAACATGGATGGACATAGTGTGTGTAATGCTAAGTGAAATGAGTCAGGCTGAGAAAGACAAATACCATATAATTTCAGTCATATGTGAAATCTAAAAAGGCAAATGAATGAACAACAAAACAAAAAGCAGAATCAGCCTGTGAATACAGAGAACAAACTGATGGTTGCTGGAGAGGATGGGCAAAATGGGTAAAGGGGAGTGGGAGAAACAGGTTTCAGTTATGGAATGAATAAGTCATGGGAATAACAGATACAGCATAGGGAATATAGTCAATGGTATTATAACATCGTTGTATGGTGACAGATGGTAGCTACACTTGTGTGAGCACAGCATAATATATAGAGATGGTGAATCACTATGTTGTACACCTGAAACTAATGTACCATCGTGTGTCGACTATACTCAAATAGGAAAAGAAAAGAAAAAAAGAAAAGGGGCTCATGAAAACAATATACACGTATTTTAAATATATTCATGTTGTTCCCTAATATTTTGATGAGTCAAGGTCTCTCCTTTGAGTGTAAGTACACTGAGAGCTCAGTCATCTTCTTGCATCCAGCCCATCCGCAATGCATTGTCTACATTTTTTTTCTAAGATTTTATTTATTTATTTGAGAGACATACATAGTGAGAGAGAGAACACAAACAGGAGGGAGAGGGAGAAGAGGGAGATGTGGGACTTGATCCCAGGACCCCGGGATTATGACCTGAGCCAAAGGCAGACGCTTAACTGACTGAGCCACCTGGGCATCCCCATGTGTCCTGCTTTCGACTTACTAAAAGCAGAGCTAGGAGCTCGAGTTGGTGGGGTGGTCTGGGGTGGTCCAGAATCTATCTGGATTTTTACAGATAGTTCATACTCTTTTGCAAATATCTTACCTACAATAATTTCTTGCCTTTGTCAACTCTTTCCAAAGTATTCAACTAGGTTTTCATAGAAACCCATAACTCTCCCCACTCCTATTTCATCAGTTTGTGTAACATTTATAAATTATATAATTGCACTAACAAGAGAACTGGCATAAACTGACTTGAGAAAAATGTAGGGAACTCAAAGTAAACATAACATGAGTGTGTGGACCTTCTAGAAAACAACCTACTAGTGGTAATTGCCCTGTGTAAAATCAGTCAGATGTTTTGCAGAGGAAAGGAGCCCATGGCTCAGTCAGGTGGACTGGTTAAGTGGAAGGGGTCAGGAATGTCAGCTGGATTTAATCTTGAGAGCTTAGCTTCCTTCTATGAACTAAACTTGGCTAATTAGAGATGCTGTAGGATTCTGAGCTTTTGACCCTTAAAATGTTTTAAACTTTTCTAACCTTGTTGTTAGGTTATTTCAAGGCAGTTCAATTTAAGATGTTGCTTGGTGTTTGAATTTTATCTCTTGCCAACCCATTTCTTTTTCTCATGATCTCCTCTAATCCATGTGCCCCACTAAAAATACTAGTTTAATTTTAAAATTTGAGATAAATGAAGGGACTGGACAATCCTATCCTGTGGAAACAGTGTCTGCCAAACACTGGCTGAGGACAAACATCAATAACGTCCTGATGCTCAGTGGCACATTCACATCCCTAAATCCTTCCCGCGCAGCCAAGCTTTCAAGAATACCCCCTGACCCTTTTACTTAATTTGATGTCGAAAGTTTTAATGCCAGCCACAGAAAACGGATCTTTTGTTAATTTACAAAAAGTCTCTTTTGGCCTCTTATTAGTACAAATATTTTCTTAAATAGAAAAATTCAAGATCTTTTGTTTAGGCTAACATCCATATTTCCAAGGATTATGAAATAAATGTTTGATCCAGGAGAGATAAAAAGAAGGCCTCCATTTGAAAATCTTGATATAATTGATCTGATAAATTCTTAACTCCTGCTGACGTTGATGAGAGCAAAGTGCATGCCAGAAGTCACGTTTGAGGTATTTGAAATTTGGAACTGTCTCCCAGAGGGCTATCTAAACCTTCCCAATACTGCTCTCTCCTTGAAGAGCCATTTGGCTGGCCAAGATAAAAATTTTTATGGCTCCCTATAATGGGATAGATTCTGTTGGTTTAAGTTTACAGATTTTTCTTTCTCCTTTCTAGTGTTTTAAAAGTTGGAACATTTCATGGTTCAAGAACGAAACATAGGGTGACAGTATGCATATGTTATTGCATGATAGCAATTGGTTTGAGCAAATTAGCTGCTGCCCCTCAGATGGGACCTGCTTGCTCCAGTTCCCTATGGTTCCCCTTTCTCCTGTGCTGGCCAGTGGCCAGTCATTGATGTTACCTCCTGACTCTTGCAGGCAGGTGAATTTGCAGTCCCTGTTATGGACTTTAACTTTTCTTTCATGTAAGCTTTGTGTCCAGAGATATATTGATCTAGAAGAATCAGGTTCTTCCAGTGTAATAAATTGTACCCTCTGCTGTCTGCATGAATACTTTACGGCTGTTGAGCTGCCCCCTACTTTGCTATAAATGCTCAGGGTAGATGGTGTCTCCCCAAACATTTACAATCCCAGTTTGGCCAGATTTAAAAATATACAGCTTTAGGGGCATCTGGGTGGCTCAGTCAGTTAAGCATCTGCCTTCAGCTCAGGTCATGATCTCAGGGTCCTGGGATGGAGCCTGGAGTTGTGCTCCCTGCTCAGTGGGGAGCCTGCTTCTCCCTTTCCTTCTGCCCCCAACCCTGTTCATGCTCTCTTTCTCTCAAATAAATAAATAAATAAATAAGTAAAATCTTTAAAAAATACATACAGCTTTAATGTGAATGCAACATCTTGCAAAGCTTTAGATGAATATCTCCCCAGGGCCAAGCCTCATGGGGTCAATTATTTGCCTTTCGACTGCTTTACTCCTGGGTTACCTGATCCCTCAGGTTTCACGTGATGTTATGGAGATGATTCTGAATAAAGTAAGACGGGAGGCCCAGAATTGACGCTCAGCTTTTGTCCCGATTTTCTGAAACAGCCGAGTGGGTTTCAGTGGATTTCTTGGCCATCGTCCTTGTCCCAGGACTTCCTGATGGTGCTTCCCCAGTGGTTTGGTTTAAGGAATGGTAGGGGTGTAAATCATCCTGCAAAGAGAAGATATCTGAGATCAGAGAACCACAAAGATGATAGGGAGTTGGAGGAAGTGTGGCAGGTAGGATCAGGCGAGGGGGGCCACGGGAAGATACAACTAAGGGTAACAGCTAGAGGGGTATGAAGCTAGAAACCAGGAAAAAAGAATGAAAAGTTTCTTGGTGTCATGCTTTTGTATTCATCGTGTAGTTTGAAAATTCACTTCTGCTCAA
>NW_023195022.1:0-230 GCF_002007445.2 Ailuropoda melanoleuca
CCCGAGCTTCTCATCAGCTTGCCCCTTTCTGGGACACAGGGCAGCCCTGATGTTGAATATCCCTTGTTCACTGGGTCCAGGAGAGGGATGAATTCACCCTAGCCCACCTGTATTTTGAGGGCGGGGCGATGAATTCACCCTAGCCCACCTGTATTTTGAGGGCGGGGCTGGAAAGCAGAGAGAGTTCCCAAATGCTCTTTGCCCAGCTTCTCCTAAGGTTAACGTCTTAC
>NW_023195022.1:613-755 GCF_002007445.2 Ailuropoda melanoleuca
TATCAACTAAACTATAGACTTTTTTTCAGATTTCAATGTTTTTCCACTGTAGTACTTTTCCTAGCACAAGACAACCTGGAAGCCCACGCTGCATTTAGTTGTCATTCTCCTTAGACACCTCCAATCTGGGACAGTTCCTCGG
>NW_023195023.1:0-803 GCF_002007445.2 Ailuropoda melanoleuca
TTTGCATGTAGTTCTAATCTATATGTTTATATATTTAGCACAAATAGGAAACCATTATGAAAATATTAGGGCCTTGGGAATTTAAAAAAGCATTAGCAGTTAAAACACTAAACACATAACTTTACAACTTAGTTTTTTGTCATGCAAAATTTTTGAGATTTATCAATGTATTTGAAGTCCATTGCTTTTGACTGCTCTAAGATCTGCCACAATATGAAATATCACGATGTGTTTTTCTTTTTTTATGAATAGAACTTTAGATTATTGTTATTATGAGCAATGGTGAAAAGAAGAACCCTGCCTGTGTGAACAGGAATTCTACAAATTAATATTTAATTTGATGTATCATTGAAACATGATAGAATAAATATAACCACTTTATGGATTTTGGAATAGTTCTCCATAAATCAGTTTCCTTCTATACATGTGTGTTTCTGGGTCAATGTCATGTCGCATTTCTCTTGTTCTCTTTTTCAAAAGATTCTATGTTCTCTAAAGTTTTAAAACTTGATAATTATTGACATTTCCTGGGTAACTCCTTATATTTCCCAGTTTCTTTGTATTTCTGAGATGAACCCTACCTTGCCATGGTTTTTAATGTATTTCTAGGTAAAATTAATAATGTTTTCATAGAANTGTTTTCATGGAACCTATGCAGGCATGTCTTTGTATTAGTGAGACTAGCCTTTATTTAGCTTGTCTTTTACTATCTGATTTCTATTTTGCTATCACGGTAAGAGTAGTCTCATAGAATGATTTGGGTGGAGTTGCTTCTTTTGGTTTCTCTGGATTGTATAAATTAC
>NW_023195024.1:0-1205 GCF_002007445.2 Ailuropoda melanoleuca
AGAGTGTTTTCCTTAATCTGTATCAGGTTAATGAAAAGATTTCTTGACTCTTCCCACTGATGATGCTACATCCAATCCTGAGAAAGGGATAAGTGGTACATTTCAAGGTGAAAACATTGTGTGTCCTTTCTTCTTTTTTGATTTTATGCATCACAGTATAAGTTGGTGTGGGAGAGAGCTAGCTGTAGTGAGGTTAAAGCAGCATGTGGTCAATACACAGGAAGACTTGCTGAGGGAAATAAACTTTCTTTGTGTTGATGTTTTCTTTTACAGAAAGCAGCCCAGTGGAATGAGCTGGCTCTTCAGGAATAAGTCAGTAGAAAAAAGGTACAGTTTATGAGGAAAGCAAGTAATGGATTGGGAGCCAAGGGGGTGTATCTCCAAAATATGAATGAACTAAACTAATGGCTATAAAAACCAAAGAAGTCAGTTCTTATCACAGAAGACTAGACTAGGAAAGGCAAAAGGAATTACAAGAAATCTGAGACAGTTTAACAAAATCTACCCAGATTTTAGGGCACTCCACTTTAGAGTCTGAGTTTATAACTTTATGATTATTAGTCCCTGCTGAGGAAGTAGGGAGTACCACTCCTTCTTTTTTAATTTTATTGGTTTATCAGAAAACTTCTGTAGATCAGAATTTACAATCCATCAATTATTCAGTTCTTGCTAGAGAGAACCAATAGATTCAATGTATTTATCTCAATCATGGAAAAATAATATATAATTATTTTCCTCAGGAAGAAGATAATTATGGTGTTAGAAGTCATAAAAGCACAAAAGTGAACTACAGCTTTCCCTTCCATCTTTCTGTTAAATATTTAAAACTAAAGCTCTGTATTCGATGAATAAGTGATCAGACCTACATACTGAAATTATTACACTATAACCATGTGATAAAGGCTACATTTCAATGGAATTCTCCAAATTTCATTGAACATGGTGTCAGTTACAGTTGATTCCCACTTCTTCATGATACCATATTACTATTAATAATTATGGCTANCTCCCACTTCTTCATGATACCATATTACTATTAATAATTATGGCTATGGGGCACCTGGGTGGCTCAGTCAGTTAAGCGACCGACTTTTGGTTTCAGCTCGGGTCCTGATCTCCAGGTCACAAGATCCATCCCTGCCTCGGGCTCCATGTTAGCATTACGTCTGCTTGGGACTCTCTCTTCCCCTCCTTCTGCCTCCCCC
>NW_023195025.1:0-292 GCF_002007445.2 Ailuropoda melanoleuca
CACTTGGCATCCCCAGCACCTTCAGCTTTCTGTGCCTGGTCTGTTTTGGCATCTCCATTTTCTGCAGGGTTATTTCCATCCTTGCCTGCGTCAGCTTTCCCCTTCTTTCCCTTGGGTACCTTTTCACCTTTCTTTGGAGCTGCCTTTTTAGGTTTGGGTTCTGGCTTTGGAGGAGCAGGTTTAGCAGATAACCTTGCTGATCTCCGCTGTGGCTCATCCTTTGCTTTGGCCTTGTCACCCTTGGTATCCCCTTCAGCCTTTCTCTTGGGCATGTCAGCGGCGCGTGAGGGAG
>NW_023195025.1:678-1013 GCF_002007445.2 Ailuropoda melanoleuca
CTTTCTTTGGAGCTGCCTTTTTAGGTTTGGGTTCTGGCTTTGGAGGAGCAGGTTTAGCAGATAACCTTGCTGATCTCCGCTGTGGCTCATCCTTTGCTTTGGCCTTATCACCCTTGGTATCTCCTTCAGCCTTTCTCTTGGGCATGTCAGCGGCGCGTGAGGGAGGGAGAGAGCGAGAAGGCGGCTCGGATTGAAACGAGAAAGGCAAGGTCTCTAGGAGGAAGGAGAAACTCGGATGTATTGGGAGGGAAAAGCCGCGTAGAAAGGGAGGACGGAAAAATAAAAACAAGGAGGGGGGGAAAAGGGGATCCCGTTTGTTGGGCTCGCTCGTGTAG
>NW_023195026.1:0-972 GCF_002007445.2 Ailuropoda melanoleuca
CATACATATATCATATATATTATACATACATATATACATGTCATATATATTATATAAACATATATATATATCTATATATATATCTATATATATATATCTATCTATATATATCTCACACATCTTCTTTACCCATTCATCTATTCATGGACACTTAGGTTGCTTCCATATCTTGGCTTCTTGGCTATTATAAATAATGCTGCAATAAATATAGGGGTGCATATGTCTTTTTGAACTGGTATTTTCATTTTCTCTTTTTTTCTTTTTTAAGATTTTATTTATGTATTTGAGAGAGAGAGAGAGCATGAGCAGGCAGAGGGGCAGAGGGAGAAGCAGATTCCCTGCTGAGCAGGGAGCCTGACATTGGGCTCTATCCCAGGACCCTGGGATCATGACCTGAGGCAAAGGCAGACGCTTGACTGACTGAGCCACACAGGTGTCCCGGTATTTTCATTTTCTTTGCATAAATGCCTAGTAGTGGAATTGCTAGAGCATATAGTTGTTCTATTTTTAATTTTTTGGGAAATCTCCATAGTATTTTCCAATGGTTGCAGCAATTTACATGCCCACCAACAGTGTATAAGGGTTCCTTTTTCTCCACATCTTCACCAATTTTTGCCATNGCCAATTTTTGTCATTCTGATTCTAGCCATTCTGACTGGTATGAGGTGAGATCTCACTGTAGTTCTGATTTGCATTTCCCTAATGAGGAGTGACACTGAACATCTTCTCATGTGTCTGTTTGCCATCTGTATGTCTTCTTTGGAAAAATGTCTATTCAGGTCCTCTGTCCATTTTGATGGGATTATTTGGCTTTTTTTTGTAGCCAGCTGTATAAGTCTTTTATGTAATTTGAATATTAACTCCTTATCAGATATTTCATTTGTAAATATCTTCTTCCATTTAGTCAGTTGCCTTTTTGTTTTGTTGATGGTTTCCCTGGCTGCACAAAAGCTTTTTATTTTGGTGTAGTTC
>NW_023195027.1:0-589 GCF_002007445.2 Ailuropoda melanoleuca
AGCAGGCTGGCTTCTGGACCTGGGTCCCCTTTGCTGCATCGGGGCCTTGGGGGTTGGGTCACCCCAGCACCTGCACTCACCCTGAGCCAGTGCTGGTCTCTGTTGGCAGTGTGGGGCACCTTCCTGCCCTTCGAGGAGGTAGAGCAGAGGATCTCATCATTCAGCTCCTGCCCCATCTCCTGTGTGGAGCTCTGTAAAGACAGTGCNAAGACAGTGCGTGGCAGCCAGGCAGGAGGCCTCAGAGCCCTGTCTGCCTGTCTTCGCTGGTCCTTAGACCCAGGGGACCCCATTCCAGACACACCACACCCCAGGATGCACACGGCTCCAAAAGGAGAGAAAAGTGGCACAGCTTCAGGCCCTTGGATTCACTCTGGCACCGGTAAGAGGCACCTCAGGAATCCTTTTTCCACCCCGCCCACCATGACATTGGAGTGAATATGAAGGAATCACCAGGGTATCCACTGCCCCGCAACCTCCTCCAGCCCAGGGCAGGACCTCCCACATGTCCCTCTTTCCCCGAACCTCAAGAGGAAGGGATGGGGCTACCCTGGGATGGCTCAGAGAGGTGGCCTGGCCTGGCCTAGGCTTC
>NW_023195028.1:0-5658 GCF_002007445.2 Ailuropoda melanoleuca
AAAAAAAAAAAAAAGAAATGAGTCAAATAGGTTAGAAGAATTAACATACCAAAACCTTTTAAAAATTTAAATTTTATACATTGGAAGCAAGGCATCCCTTAAACTTCAAACTGATTGTAATCTGGAAATGTTCAAATGTTACCATAGATAAACAACCCATATATTTCACAATTATTCAGAAAACAAAATTTCCTAGTATATGTGAAGATTTTAAATGATAAAAATAGCAATTACCATAACTATTCTCTCTGAAATTGAGGTGACACTGTAAGGATTACACTAACAACACATAATTTTGTATGGTCCGTGAGATATATTTGTGTATTTTATATGCCCACAACTTTCTGACATACTTAGCTCATTTTGAAACCTGCCATCTAAACTCATATGGATGTGAAAAATGTTCGATCAGTATTTTATTTCCTCTGGCCATATAAAACTTTTAAAATGAAGGAGTGGTAACCATTGTGATTCCACACTGCATTCAGAAATCTCATATTTTTAAAAGAAGATGCCAAATTACTCTGTAATATCCATTTTCATTTATTCATGATTACAGGACCTCCTTCTGTTCTGAAATTCTTAGGGCTGGTATAGCATAAGCATAAGTGGAAAAGGAATATACATCTCTTATGGATGGAAAGAATCATTTATGGATCTTTTGTTGCTATACAGATCCAACATCCTCCAGGGAGAGTCACAAATCCCAATAATGTCCCTCTGTGTACAATTTTGCATTTGATGTTCAGATTTAACTGACAGATGTGTAAAATTACAAATAATTGAATGACTCCCTACTGACTTCACAGCTGTATTATAGAGTCTGGAGAGTGTGAATTACTGCAGGGACGGTCAGCAAGAAGCCACACAACATTGCCCATATCCATGAGTAAGGCACTCATTTGTAAATATGAGCTTGGATTTATGCATATAAAACAACTTTTTTTCATTAAATGTAATTTTAAGATATAATCTTTAGTTTAGAAAACTGGTCATAAAATTTTTAGTGGTTATGTTATGACTATTATGGAATTGAACTAACAGCATCAAATTAACATAAATATGCTTTTTTCATTGCTTTCAGATTTTATTCTCTTAATTGCTTGTGCTTTTTTATAATACTCCACATATTCATTTTGAAATTAAATGGTGTATGACTTTTGTTTGAATTATACTAATAATTCATTTTGTGTATGTTTTTAAATTCCTATTTATTCAAAACTGCAAATCACCAATAACTGAAATTAATCCAGAATTAAATTTGGTTGAAAACTTTCAGAATTTTGCCTGATAACTTAAGTGAACTTTGGAAATTTTGCATACCAGTTTCTCTTCCTAGTCTCTGTACATTGTATCTGAAGGTTACAGATGGGTTCCTTTCCTATCGTGCTTATCATTTGGGGAGAAGAAATAGGGAACATGACACTGTTTCTCTTACTACCTCATGAGGCAAGCTAAGTAGTGTTAGTTTTTTGCTTTAACAATAGTATTTTGTATACGTGAATAAAAACATGATCCAAAGAATATCATGTTTATCAATTTGATTAGCTAGTCCATAAAAAGGGAGACAAAGGAGTTAAAAAGAAAGGTGAAACAGATTTTTCCTGCTCCCAGAAATGTCCCAAGAAGGCAGAAGGTCTTAGCTTTATAGCTCAAGGAAAGAATATGGAGATGGCCATAAAGAGGTTCCTGCTAATCTCCCTCAACCTATTGCTCTGTGAAACTATGTGATCTATAAACAGTGGAAGAGACTGATAGTTGTCTACCCTAAGTTATTTTCTCTTTCTTTTCCTTAATAACACACCTCATTTTTATTTTTATTTAATTAAAAAAAGATTTATTTATCTATTTTAGAGAGAAAGAGAATGTGTGTGTGCACTCAAGCAGGGGGAGGGACAGAGAGAGAGCCGACTCCCTGCTGAGTGAGGAGCCCAGCGTGGGGCTTGATTGCAGGGGCCTGAGATCATGACCTGAGCTGAAACCAGGAGCTGGCTGCTTAACTGACTGAGCCACCCACTGGTGGCTGGAGGTCGTCCCTATACTTCTTCTTTAAAAGGGTAAATGACTACTTGTTGCGTAGATAAGATTTTCCAGCCTTCCTCTCTTGAAGGTGTGACCAAGCTCTAGTCAATGAGATAGATGGAAGTGTCATGTGCTCATTAAAAATATTTGGTGTCACTCATGACCTGCTGCTCCTTTCCTTTCTCCACCTATTTCCTGGTATGCAGATGAAATCATAGAATCCCCAGCAGCCATCCTAGGTCATGATAATAGAGCTCAGAGATGTCAAGTCAGGATGATGAACTGGAAGGAACTTGTGTTCTTGAGTGCTGAGGAACTACAGTCTCAGCCTCATTCCGCCAATTTCTACCCTTCAATTACATGAGANACCCCTATACCTCTTCTTTAAAAGGGTAAATGACTACTTGTTGCGTAGATAAGATTTTCCAGCCTTCCTCTCTTGAAGGTGTGACCAAGCTCTAGTCAATGAGATAGATGGAAGTGTCATGTGCTCATTAAAAATATTTGGTGTCACTCATGACCCGCTGCTCCTTTCCTTTCTCCACCTATTTCCTGGTATGCAGATGAAATCATAGAATCCCCAGCAGCCATCCTAGGTCATGATAATAGAGCTCAGAGATGTCAAGTCAGGATGATGAACTGGAAGGAACTTGTGTTCTTGAGTGCTGAGGAACTACAGTCTCAGCCTCATTCCGCCAATTTCTACCCTTCAATTACATGAGAGAAAAATAGCTTCTATTTTGTTAAAACTTATTTTGGACTTCACTATTTCTTGCATCCGAGTTTAGTCCTAATGAAGTCAACATCAAAGCCTGCAGTCATCTCTTGGGAAAGCAACGTATTAAAGGAGCCTTACTCTCACCTTCATAAAATTGTTCCCTGTGGCAAAAAAAAAAAAAAAAAAAAAAAAAAATGCTCTGGGGACTGGTTGTGCAAACTTCATTTTGCCCTCAAAATGGTCTTAAGATGGTCATAATAGAATCTACTTAAAACCAAGAATGCACAACTATACCAGAGGGGGCTGCAAAATGACCAGCATGAACCATATAAAATATCCTGAAACAATGTAAGCAACATAAAAATATGCCAAATATAAATACAGAGTACTCTGCTTTAAATCCCACAAAAAATTAAAGTATAAACGTCTGCCCTTGTTAAATTTTTAATCCTGGTTTGACTGAGATTGATTCCAAGTTTCTTTTGCAATAGTTGCATTTACATTTAGCTCTTAAGAAAGAGAAGTAACTTCACTACTATATCCAAAACATGAACTAATGCATTCCCATTTTGATTATTTGTTGCAACATTTTTAATGCAATTGAAAACATACCAACTATCACTGCATTAACAATATAAAACAAATTAGAAAATCCCAAGATTTTTTAATGTTTTTAATCCATATGATAATTGATAAAAAAAATTCCTATACAATGCAAGTAATTGAGTTCATTCTCCACTCTTATTATTAGTCAGCCAGACACTTAGCATAGCCTTAATGTTCTCCTCAAGGAAAGAGAGCAGAAAACAAAGGAAAGAAAACAGAACATCTCAAGTTCAGCCTTGCCGGGATGCAAAATAGTCTATGTAGGTAAACAGAAATGAAAAGTGATGCTATTAATAATAATTAAATAATTACACCTGGGACAGCTCGGATTTATGGTCTAAATGGTACCTGCCCTCTGAAACAAACCTGTGAAATTAAACTCACTCACTCACTCATTCATTGAATAAAGATTTTAATGCCAGTTGTATGCTTCGAATAGTACTAGGTCCAGGGATAAAATGATGATCAAGCCGGGCAAGGTAAATACGCTTAACAATTTTTCATTATTGTGGAAGGAAAGAAATGATATGCAACAATTAAAAATAGTTTTAGATAATGGTCAGATGCACTAACAAACTAATACACATTTCCATTGATAGAGTGAACATGGAAAGATAGACAGGAAAAGTGCCATTTAAGCTAAAGTCTACATGATGAGAAGGGGCCATTGAAATGGAAGTGCCACAAAAGATTAAACTAGTTACACAGCACAGAAAAAGCAAATTTATTAAAACAGGGATGAGTTTTCTCTGTTCAAAGAATAGACAAAACTGGGAAAGAAAAACAAATTCAGAGAAATCTACTAAGGTGAGTTTACTGTGGGCTATCTGTTTACAATAGCAAATTAAATATATTGACTACTTTCCTATTTACTCTTAAAGTAAATTGCAATCCAGTAAGCACATGGAAAAATGGACAAGTTCATAAAAGCCCTGGACACAAAGGGTATCATCAGTTGGCCAAAGATGTTGATTAATGTATAAATGACAGAAATTAGGTGTTTTCATGCTGAAAGCCCACAGCAGAAATTGACATTGTTTCCAGAACAGCCCATGTAGTTTCTGAAATCAAAGTTCCTAGGTAGGAAAGTTAGATGAATTTTGGTAGAGAGCAAATATCAGACACCTGATATTTGACACCTCCCCGAGTCAATAACTGAAAGACACTAACAATATAGACAAAGGATTCAACTTCTTTAAAGTATTCGGTTATTATACACAGTGAAAATCTCAATCAAGGTGCAAGCCACCTGGGCTTCAATGGCTCCTTTTGGAAATTAAGCCACCTAATCAGGGTAGTGGTCTCTGACACTCTTTCCAAAAAAATTTTTTTTACCACTTTCACTAAAATACACACACACACACACACACACACGTGTGCACACACGCACACACAACTG
This sequence comes from Ailuropoda melanoleuca, assembly GCF_002007445.2. Taxonomy (NCBI): domain Eukaryota; kingdom Metazoa; phylum Chordata; class Mammalia; order Carnivora; family Ursidae; genus Ailuropoda; species Ailuropoda melanoleuca. The sequence continues at coordinate 4,746 of NW_023195028.1, forward strand.
CTCTCTGACTCTCCAGGAGACTCCCTCTGGCTATGTGCCTGACCAGCAGACGCGCTAATGATACCAGTCGATAATGGAGGGATAACAGAGAAGATGAACTGGAGCTCAGTATCCTAGGTATGTCATTTACCTGAAGATTCATGCTTGAAGCCTAATTGTCAACAGTATATGTTGCAGACATTCATAAGATAATAATTTTTAAAAACTATACGAAATAGCTGTGTTATATTTTATACATCTGTACTACCAGCCAGTCAGAGAGATTTCCAGCACAGTTATTTACCCCAAGGCTAAGTTCTCTACAAAAAACAAAACAAAACAAAACAAAACAAAAAAACTTGTATCTGAATATTGATAAAAGTCTTTTTTGCTTTTGTAACCATTTATATTCTATCATCTATCATCTATCTATCTATCTATCTATCTATCTATCTATCTATCTATCTTACCCTATCTATGTATCTGAAGGAAAATATTGATGTTTATCTGTCTTTGTCATTATGGAGATGTGAACGAGGTAGGCAAATATCTATCCTTCCCTTGGACCGGTTGATTTTTGTCCCAACTGAGATTCCAGAAAACAAGTTCATGTTTTAAATGTGTATTTAAAAAACTTTAAGGGATATAGGGATTGACATTGCAAGCAAGTGATAGAAATCAAGATGATTAGACAAACCTGAGAAAGGAAAAGTTGATCTTTTAGAAGCAAAAAATGATTGTGGAAAGTGTAATTCAATGAATAAGGTAAACCACAGATTAGTCAAAGCTGGAAAATCAGTTACATGGATGTAGATATCAACAAATCATCTGGAACACAGCACATGGAGTGAGAAGATACAAAAAAAAGTAGAAAGAACTTAAGAGACATAGCAGAGAGACAATGATGGGTGTCTAATCTGACGTTGGAGATCTC
>NW_023195028.1:5669-7936 GCF_002007445.2 Ailuropoda melanoleuca
GACTGGTTGTGCAAACTTCATTTTGCCCTCAAAATGGTCTTAAGATGGTCATAATAGAATCTACTTAAAACCAAGAATGCACAACTATACCAGAGGGGGCTGCAAAATGACCAGCATGAACCATATAAAATATCCTGAAACAATGTAAGCAACATAAAAATATGCCAAATATAAATACAGAGTACTCTGCTTTAAATCCCACAAAAAATTAAAGTATAAATGTCTGCCCTTGTTAAATTTTTAATCCTGGTTTGACTGAGATTGATTCCAAGTTTCTTTTGCAATAGTTGCATTTACATTTAGCTCTTAAGAAAGAGAAGTAACTTCACTACTATATCCAAAACATGAACTAATGCATTCCCATTTTGATTATTTGTTGCAACATTTTTAATGCAATTGAAAACATACCAACTATCACTGCATTAACAATATAACAAATTAGAAAATCCCAAGATTTTTTAATGTTTTTAATCCATATGATAATTGATAAAAAAAATTCCTATACAATGCAAGTAATTGAGTTCATTCTCCACTCTTATTATTAGTCAGCCAGACACTTAGCATAGCCTTAATGTTCTCCTCAAGGAAAGAGAGCAGAAAACAAAGGAAAGAAAACAGAACATCTCAAGTTCAGCCTTGCCGGGATGCAAAATAGTCTATGTAGGTAAACAGAAATGAAAAGTGATGCTATTAATAATAATTAAATAATTACACCTGGGACAGCTCGGATTTATGGTCACTCTAAATGGTACCTGCCCTCTGAAACAAACCTGTGAAATTAAACTCACTCACTCACTTATTCATTGAATAATGATTTTAATGCCAGTTGTATGCTTCGAATAGTACTAGGTCCAGGGATAAAATGATGATCAAGCCAGGCAAGGTAAATACGCTTAACAATTTTTCATTATTGTGGAAGGAAAGAAATGATATGCAACAATTAAAAATAGTTTTAGATAATGGTCAGATGCACTAACAAACTAATACACATTTACATTGATAGAGTGAACATGGAAAGATAGACAGGAAAAGTGCCATTTAAGCTAAAGTCTACATGATGAGAAGGGGCCATTGAAATGGAAGTGCCACAAAAGATTAAACTAGTTACACAGCACAGAAAAAGCAAATTTATTAAAACAGGGATGAGTTTTCTCTGTTCAAAGAATAGACAAAACTGGGAAAGAAAAACAAATTCAGAGAAATCTACTAAGGTGAGTTTACTGTGGGCTATCTGTTTACAATAGCAAATTAAATATATTGACTACTTTCCTATTTACTCTTAAAGTAAATTGCAATCCAGTAAGCACATGGAAAAATGGACAAGTTCATAAAAGCCCTGGACACAAAGGGTATCATCAGTTGGCCAAAGATATTGATTAATGTATAAATGACAGAAATTAGGTGTTTTCATGCTGAAAGCCCACAGCAGAAATTGACTTTGTTTCCAGAACAGCCCATGTAGTTTCTGAAATCAAAGTTCCTAGGTAGGAAAGTTAGATGAATTTTGGTAGAGAGCAAATATCAGACACCTGATATTTGACACCTCCCCGAGTCAATAACTGAAAGACACTAACAATATAGACAAAGGATTCAACTTCTTTAAAGTATTCGGTTATTATACACAGTGAAAATCTCAATCAAGGTGCAAGCCACCTGGGCTTCAATGGCTCCTTTTGGAAATTAAGCCACCTAATCAGGGTAGTGGTCTCTGACACTCTTTCCAAAAAAATTTTTTTTACCACTTTCACTAAAATACACACACACACACACACACACACGTGTGCACACACGCACACACAACTGCTCTCTGACTCTCCAGGAGACTCCCTCTGGCTATGTGCCTGACCAGCAGACGCGCTAATGATACCAGTCGATAATGGAGGGATAACAGAGAAGATGAACTGGAGCTCAGTATCCTAGGTATGTCATTTACCTGAAGATTCATGCTTGAAGCCTAATTGTCAACAGTATATGTTGCAGACATTCATAAGATAATAATTTTTAAAAACTATACGAAATAGCTGTGTTATATTTTATACATCTGTACTACCAGCCAGTCAGAGAGATTTCCAGCACAGTTATTTACCCCAAGGCTAAGTTCTCTACAAAAAACAAAACAAAACAAAACAAAACAAAAAAACTTGTATCTGAATATTGATAAAAGTCTTTTTTGCTTTTGTAACCATTTATATTCTATCATCTATCATCTATCTATCTATCTATCTATCTATCTATCTATCTATCTATCTTACCCTATCTATGTATCT
>NW_023195029.1:0-1703 GCF_002007445.2 Ailuropoda melanoleuca
GCGATTCAGGGCCTTTTCTGGTTCCATACAAATTTAAGGACTATTTGTTTCAGTTCTTTGAAAAATGTCATTAGTATTTTGATCGGCATAGCATTGAAAGTGTAGATTGCTCTGGGTAGCATGGACATTTTAACTATGTTAATTCTTCTGATCCATGAGCATGGAATATTTTNCTTCCAATCCATGAGCATGGAATATTTTTCCATCTTTTTATGTCATTCCTCAGTGTCTTTCAAGAGTGATTTATAGTTTCTAGAATATAGATTCTTTAATCTCTGGTTAAGTTAATTCCAAGGTAACGTATGGTTTTTGGTGCTATTGTAAATGGGATGGATTCCCTAATTTCTCTTTCTTCAGTCTCATTATTNGATTCCCTAATTTCTCTTTCTTCAGTCTCGTTATTCGTGTATAGAAATGCAACTGATTTCTGGGCATTGATTTTGTATCCTGCCACCTTACTGAATTGTTCTATAACTTCTAATAGTTTGGGAGTGGATTGTTCTTTTGGGTTTTCCATATAGAGTATCCTGTCATCTGGGAAGAGAAACAGTTTGACTTCTTTGCCGATTTGGATACCTTTTATCCCTTTTTGTTGTCTGATTGCTGTTGCAAGGACTTCTAGTACTATGTTGAATAAGAATGGCGAGAGTGGGCATCCTTGTCGTGTTCCTGATCTTAAGGGAAAGGCTTCCAGCTTTTCCCCATTGAGAATAATGCTTGCAGTAGGCTTTTCATAGATGGCTTTTATGAGATTGAGAAATGTACCCTCTATTCCTACACTCTGAAGGGTTTTAATCAGGAAAGGATGCTGTATTTTGTCAAATGCTTTTTCTGCATCAATTGAGAGGATCATATATTTCCTGAGTCTTTTCTTGTTGATATGATGTATCATGCTGATCGATTTGCGAGTGTTGAACCATGCTTGCATCCCAGGGATGAATCCCACTTGGTCATGATGACTAATCCTTTTAATGTACTGTTGGATTCTGTTAGCCAGGACCTTGTTGAGGATTTTGGCATCCATATTCATTAGGGAAGTCGGTCTGTAATTCTCCTTTTTGATGGGGTCTTTGCCTGGTTTGGGGATCAAGGTAATATTAGCCTCATAGAATGAGTTTGGTAGCTTTCCTTCTGTTTCTATTTTTTGAAATAGCTTTAGGAGAATAGGTATTAGTTCTTCTTTGAATGTTTGGTAGAATTCCCCAGGAAAACCATCCAGGCCTGGAGTTTTGTTATTTGGAAGGTTGTTTATCACTGACTCAATCTCTTCATAAGTAATTGGCCTGTTTAAAAAATCAATTTCTCCTGTTTCAGTCTTGGTAGTTTATAGGTTTCCAGGAAGGCCTCCATCGCTTCCAGATTGCTTAATTTATTGGCACAAAGCTGTTGATAAAAGTTTCTAATAATCCTTCCAATTTCATTGGTGTTGGTTGTGACCTCTCCTTTTTCATTCATAATGTTATTAATTTGGGTCCTTTCTGTATTCTTTTGGATAAGTCTTGCCAGTGGTCTGTCAATTTTATTGATTCAAAGAACCAGCTTCTAGTTCTGTTGATCTGCTCTACTGTACTCCTGGTTTGTAATTCATTCATTTCTGCTCTAATCTTGGTCAACTGCTTCCTCGTGCGTGGATAGGCCTGTCCCTCTGTTGCTATTCCAGCTTCTTGAGGTGAGAATATAAAAACTGCATTTTAGATTTTTCT
>NW_023195030.1:0-842 GCF_002007445.2 Ailuropoda melanoleuca
TCCCAGCATGGGACTGTCCGTGTTCAGCCCCTCTGACCGTCCCATTTCAGGGCCACAGGGGAGCCCAGCCACGGGGGCAGGGACAGGAGCAAGCAACCTCCATCTTCTGTTTGAGGAAAAAATTGCGTGTTTCAAAACTGTTTACTCGCATGACCTCAAATATAGACTAGGAACACGCAGGGAAGCCATGAAAGCTAGCACGCGTGTGCGGAGCAGGGNGGGCTCTGGGCTGGGCACAGTGCCTGCGCATTCACGCGGATTCTCGCATGATCCACCAGGAACCCTCGGAGCTCATCCAGCCCTTGACCACACAGACGGCAAGGCGGCGAGGTCGTCAGGGCAGAGAGGACAGCAGGCCTGGCACCCAGGCTCTGGGGAGTGCAGGAATCCGCCGGGCTCCACACGGGTCCTCCGAGAGGCGCGTGGCTGGTGATGGGTTTCTCTTTCCGAATGCACAGCCATGGGGACTTTGCCTGGCGATGCCTGAATTTGCAAGCTGGCTCCCTTGGGCAAGTGGTTTAATTCCTGTGAGCCTTACTTTTCTGGCCTGGAATGTGGGGTGATAATAGTGACGCCCCCCTCGTGGCTTTTATGAGAAGTAGCCCGCGGCCCGCGTGGCACATAGTGTCATCCGAGGTGGCCACGCGCCGTGGCACGTGACTCAACACCGCCGTCCTTTGGCCCTGCACAGACTTGTCTGCGAGGAGCGCGATTAACGTTAGTGACCGGAAAAGAACTTCTTAAGGAAGCAAGCTTTCCAGTCAAGTCTGGAGAGAAAGAGGATACAGCCTGGCTGTTGCTTATTAGTCGTAGGAGGTAAAGTAATGCCCCCCAGCCTGGGG
>NW_023195031.1:0-1987 GCF_002007445.2 Ailuropoda melanoleuca
TTTGTTTTCTATGATTCTTCAGTTCTCTGAGTTAAGAAAATAAAACACATAGATCACAAATACGTGGCATTTCTGACCGTAGTTGTCATAGACGCAAAGCCGGGGTAAATACTTACTAAATATCTGTTGAATGAGTAAGTGGAATAAATATCAAATCATTGCCTTTTCTAAGTGTATTTGTAATGCACATAGAATTTAGATATGTCTTTCCTAGAAGAAATAATCACAAAGTACCCTCAGATCCGTGGTCCAGAAAAACCCTTGCTTTTGTCATGAACCCTGAGAGTTGGCTACCTCCCTTATTGTTACTGTGAAAAGTCTCTGGCAAATCAATCTCTTGAGGAACTTTTTAAAGAATTTACTTTTAGAGCGATAGACTCAGTTTTCTATGACCAATGACACTAGAAATCTTGTGAAGAATGTAACCTGGAGTAACTTGGGGCAATTAATTTTCTCACCATTTAGCTTATTTGTCCTCTACAGGATATAGAGGCCATGTGTGCCAGGGTGTCCTGGTGGTGGTTGGCAGAACGTGTTGATTTACTCCTGCTGGTGAAAACTAGCTGTTACTTTATTTTCTGAGCAGCGACAGCCCCTGATGCTGAGCACAGCTTTTGTAACTCATGAACAGTCAGGGGCAGTATAAAAGGGACTACAAAAAACAGAGAAATTTTTTTTAAAGATTTATTTTTTATTTTAAAGTGAAAGGTGGGGGAAGGGCAGAGGGAGAGAGAGAGAGAAAATCTTAAGCAGACTCCCTGCTGAGTGTGGAACCTGATGGGGGCTCAGTCTCATGACCCTGAGATCCTGACCTGAGCTGAAATCAAGAGTCAGATGCTTAACCAACTGAACCACCCAGGTGCCCTAAAAACAGAGAAATTTTATTTGGAAATGCTGTAAGTAGTCTTCAGGGAATGGTTTACCTTCTCATTAAGAATTAGCAGTAATAGGAAATTGAAAATCTGACAAATTCTATATTGAATTTTCTTGGCGTCTCGTATTATCTTTCTCTAGAGACAAAAGGATTAATTAGAATAGATGAATGTAAAGGGTTGAGAAGGAAGACCATTGTGTTATTCTCTAGGCTTAATCAACTGTAGGCTTCTCAATGATCTTTCCATTCCCACCGCCCTGGCCTTCTAGCTCTTGCACTTTGATAATCTTTCCTGCCTGTGGGGACTTTGCATATGATTTTATTACCCTTCCTGCCTCTCTTCATGTATTTTACTGTTATTCTCCAGATCTTTCAGGAAAGCTTTCTTTTTTCTTTTCTTTTTTTTTTTAAGTGCGTAAATGATAACACCATGTTCCTCTTGTCATAGTGTAACTATATTTGTGAAATATCATTAATGCCTGACTTGCCAGGACACTTCATGCTCCAGGAGGAACAGGGATGATGTCTGTTTTGACCTTACATTGTATCCCCAGCGTAGTATTTGAAATGAGTTCCCTACAAAGTCAGAGAGGGAAATGATTAATTCTTCCTGGGAGCCAGCGAGAGATGAAATAAGCATGAAGCATGACACAGATAGCATATCAGCTTAGCTTGGCAGATTTTGATATGCCAGATAAGGAAGGTATTGCAACTGTGGGAGTCACATAAGTAAAGGAATGGAAACGAGTGAGTACATGGTGTACTCAGAAGTTAGAACATGGATGGAGAGGAGGGAATAAGTAAAGATGAGGTTATAGGGGCAGATTGGGACCAGATTGGGTAGAGCCTTGGGCTTTTAAGGAATTTGGACATTTTCTAGGCAGTGAGGAGCCATTTGAAGACTATTAAGCAGTAGAATAACACAATCCCATCTGTGTTTCTGATATCACTCTGGCAGCAGTGTGGAAGGCAGTGGAACTAAAAATAGGATTATAAGTAATGTGATCATTGCTTTTCCCCTATTTGCACAGTAACCCAATTTTTAGCCTTGACATACATCCTGTTTGTACAGGAAAATCCCTATGCCTGAAGAAGTATCTCTCTTTACTATCT
>NW_023195032.1:0-233 GCF_002007445.2 Ailuropoda melanoleuca
AGATTATTTAAAAAATCCTACTATCCACTAAGCATTTGCTATTAGTGGGAGTATGATGCTAAGTATTTTGTATATATATTTAGGGGCTCACGGCTCTATTTCTACTAATTGTATGACCCTGGGCAACACTTTTTAAACTCAATTTTCTCATAGATAAAATTGATATAACAAAAAATTGTCTACTTGGTACACATGTTGAAATGATTCATGAAGGGGCGCCTGGGTGGCTCAGT
>NW_023195032.1:333-600 GCF_002007445.2 Ailuropoda melanoleuca
CTCTCCCACTCCCCCTGCTTGTGTTCCCTCTTTCACTGGCTGTCTCTCTCTGTCAAATAAATAAATAAAATCTTTAAAAAAAAAAAAAAGAAGTGATTCATGAAGATGATTTCATACATCTGCCAAAGTACCTAGAATATATTACGTGTTGAATATTACTTACTAATTGTTAATAATTATATGTCAAGACAAGGTCATTCTTCTTTTATTTTCAGAATTATTTTATGTATTGATGATTACCTTGTAGATTTTTTTTAAGCTACTGTA
>NW_023195033.1:0-1492 GCF_002007445.2 Ailuropoda melanoleuca
TCATGCTTCTGGCAGGGAGAAGGGAAAAGGAACCATTTTGAAATACTCCAGAGCATTCTGTTTTTACTTAAAAAGGTCTGCCCTCAGAAGAAACTATGTAACTAGAGCCTAACCTGCTGGTGCTTATCAGAGCCTAGTTGACTTGGAGGAAGGGAAATACCCAACTTCGGCTGGCTGTAGCCTTCCACAGGAAGGAAGGAAAATATCCAATTACAGCCCCCCTCTAGCTTTCCAAGAAAGAGAAGGAAAATATTCAACTCTGGTTTACTCTAGCTATCCTGTCCCACCCAGGGTTGGGAGGGTGGGGGCAGGGAAAATAAAAAGCATGTGTAAACTACACAGTGCAGGGCACAGCCTCACTAAAAGACTGAGACCTTTATAGGACTATAAAAAGCTTCCTTTTCTTCCATGCACCACCACATTACTAAAAGCTTACTCAAGCACTTCCTTCTTCCAGTTCCTTCTACCAACATCATGTTTGACAAGGAAAACATTTACAAGACGTACTAAAAGGAAAAAGTACAGCCTGAAGAGGGAGAGCTAGCATCCAAGCCAAACTCAGTTACGGCAGAGATGTTGAAATTATCAGACCAGGAACTTAAAACACCTGTGCTAAGAGGTCTAATGGAGAAAGTACACAGTGTGCACCTGATGGGCGATAGAAGCAGAGACAGAATTCTAAGGATTCAGAAAGAAATCCAAGAGATCAGAAACACTGTCACAGCGATGGAGAATGCCTTTGATGGGCTTGTTAGTCAACTGGACACAACAGAGGAAAAACATCTGTGAACATGAAGGTATCTCAATAGAAATCTTCATAACTGAAAAGCAAAAAGAACAAAGACTGAAAACAAAACAGAACATACAACTGCTCCTACTACCAAAGTTGTAACACATGTGTAATGGGAATATCAGAAGAGGAAGGAGAAGAGGAAGAAATATTTGAAATAATGATGTCTAAGGATTCCCCCAATTAACATCAGATACCAAACAACAGATCCAGAAAGCTTGGAGAACACCAACCAGGATAAATGTTAAGAAAACTATACCTGGGCATGTGATTTCCAAACTATAGAAAAGTAAAAAATAAGGCAAAAATATCCTGAAAGAAGCCGGGGGGGGGGAAACACCTCACCTACAGAGAAGCAAAGCTAAGAATTACATCCAACTTCTCTTCAGAAACCAATCAAGCAGGAAGAGAGTGGAATGAAATATTTAAAATGTTGAGAGAAAAAATGCCACCAACCCATAACTCTGTACACTGCAAAATTATCCCGCAAAACTGAAGGAGAAATACTTTTTAAGATGAACAAAAATTAAGGGAACTTTTCGCTGGTAGACCAACCTTAAAATGTTAAAAGAAGTTCTTTAGAAAGAAGGAAAATAATATGGGTCAGAAATTCAGGTCTACAAAAAGAAAAGAAGGGCATTAGAAAAGAATATGTAAAGGTGAAATACAAACTTTTATTTATCTTATTCTTAATTAATCTAA
>NW_023195034.1:0-638 GCF_002007445.2 Ailuropoda melanoleuca
AGCTGCAGGGGGCCTGATAAAACCCAAGTCAGCCCTCATTCCTCTCTGCTCAGCACGCTGCCGTGACTCCCGCCTTACCCAGGGCAAGAGGACACAGGCCCTACGTAGTCTGTCCCTGTCAGCCCTTTGACCTCCTGTCTTCCTGCTCTTCCTTTTGTTCTATTTCCCACTAGAATGTGAGCTACAAAGAGGACAAGAATCTTTGTTTTGTTCCCTGACGGGTCCCAAGCCCAGGACAATTCCTGGCAATAGTAGGTGCTCAGTAATTATTTACTGAAGGAAGAATAATGACCTGAGGTGGGCACAGTTATTATCATTTTGCAGATGAGTAAATTGAGGCACAGGGAGATGTTCTAACTCAGGGTCACACAGGTGCTATATGGCAGACTTGGGGTTCAGACCCAGGCACACTGGTTTTAGAATCTTTGTTTTTAATTCCTAAGCTATATTGTCTGTCTAATTAAGAACTGTTGAATGAATCAGATAGCCTTNTAATGAATCAGATAGCCTTCCTAGATTCTTCTTGCACCCTCTGCACTAGATCATTGAACATTTCTAGCTTTTGATTCTTTCCTACCTCCATTCTTTTGCCATGCTGTTGCATTCTTATCAGAATGCCTTTCCTTGTAGAGAACTCC
>NW_023195035.1:0-601 GCF_002007445.2 Ailuropoda melanoleuca
CACTGGTATAAAGATTCTGGAATTTTCCTTTTATCCATCACTTTTAAGATCACTTTTATCTATCTGAAGCAAATGTTTCCAGGACCCCACTACACCTCCTCAGTCTTTCCTGAAGGTCACTGAACACTTTCTCCCTTCATATCTGCCAGAGGATATTCTCTGCCAAAGGAGCCTGCTAAACCCATGAGCAGGGCAGCTGAATCCCCCTCAGAGAGACGATTCTGAGGCACATTCCACAGTCTCTCAGAAGGACCTAAGACAGAATGAATATAATTCCCAATCAGAATAATTCGCTACAAAGTCTCTCTGCTTGCTTTCCTCCCTTCCTCTCACTTTCCCATTCCCATTCTGTTTCCTGGGATCACTTCCCAAAAACCTACTTGCACCCAAATCTTCATCTCTGAGTATGCTTTGGGGAAAATCAAAACTAAGACACAATCTCCAACTTCCCGGCACTGTTCNCTCCCGGCACTGTTCCATCTGAGTGATTTTCCTAAAATCACTGGAAGTGATTGCCCAGTCACATCAAATGTTTCACTACCCATGGATACAGTGCATTTGTGCATACAGACTAGAAATCACTGAAAACCTACAAATGGGT
>NW_023195036.1:0-796 GCF_002007445.2 Ailuropoda melanoleuca
AGCTAATTTTTATGATGGGGAAATGATTATTTTCAAGTTTCAGCTGCTTAACATGGCAACTCCTTGGCAACGCATATTGCAAGCCTTAAATTCCTCTTTTTCCATTCTTATCTAGAAGATAACCTCGTAGAACTAGCTAAACAAATGAATCTAGTGACCTTAAATCTCTCTCTAGATTAGAAAACCCAATTTATATACCAAAGAAAGCACTTTGATAAAGCTTAATTTTGGCATTTGTCTTACAGTGAGTAGTGTAAAAAATTTCATCATGAGATCTGAAGCCATCAAAAATAGAGTTGACTGTTGATCCAAGCCAGGATTAGATTTGTTTATGTAAATTCAAACTATATCTGTATTTACTGTCAGGTGTTACTAACTCTGCAGGTTCAATGAAAATGTGTGATAAATACTTGGATTTTGGTAATTTCATTTGTGTGTACATGTGCATGTTTCAGTTTTTCAAATGTGTCTGCCTCATTGAAGGCCAAGTATATCTTAGGCTTTGCTGCTTTCACGTGCATGCCTCTGTGTCGCGGTAGCTCATTCCCCTCCTCTCCCACAAAGCCACCTCTTCACGGTCCACCTTGAGTCCCTCTTGATCCCTAAAAACTCCTACAAGGACTGGCCTGTCGTATCCTTAGNCGGCCTATCGTATCCTTAGCGATGGTGCACACAGCATTTACTGTCTAGGTAGCTGACATGCATTTCAATAGTTGAGATGTTGTATGTCGTCTTTATCCCTGGTTATGCAACTCCATAAGTATGTTTCTCATTTTCCTCAACAAAATAGGAGCTA
>NW_023195037.1:0-10809 GCF_002007445.2 Ailuropoda melanoleuca
TTCAGATTGGGCGGCATCCAATCTAAGAGAGAGAAAGGAGTTCTGAGGAGCTGCACAAAATAGAAGACAACAGCAGAGGGGAGGGAGAACAAGGAAGTTAGACTTGGTGGTGAGTGGGGCCACAAACCCTAAAATACTACATATGTTCCTTTCGTATGCTGGTGATCACATTATCATGAACTGTGCATAATTGTTCCATTAATATATCTTATGGAGTATATACGATGTGTATCCACGCACATACAAAAATACACATAGATTAGCAATATAAATACTTCTTCTGAAGCCCTCCATTTTTGTTCTAAACTCTGAGAGTATAAACAGTATTTCTGTCTTCTCAAGAAAAAAAAGTTCTTCTTTTGTAGTTGGGGAGGACTGTAGAAAAAGAAGCTATGCAGAAAGCAGACCTGCTTCTATTTTTTATGCCTTTCTTTTTTCTCTCCCTGTACTGCGTCTTGAAATGCCTCTGCTCCTGTGGGCTGCATGACACTGCCAGTCGGAGGGTATGTCATACTCCAGCATGGGCCAGGAGAGACAGAGGGGATGTGCATGGATGTTCCTTGCCTCTCTTTTTCTCTGGTTAGACTTCAGAGGCTGATGCTCCACTTTGGAATCTAGATTTGGGTGTGGGCTACTCTGCCTGCTGGTGAACAGGATTCCAAGCGACAAGGCTTAAAGCACTGTGAAGAATATCCCCATGATGGTGTTGGAGGGACTGTGAGAGATAGTGAAGAAAGAACCATGGGGGGCTGGGGGGATGAGCAGCTATTAAGATTGAATAAACTCATCAGGTCACTGCTGATGTTAGGTCAGCCTAAAATCCTTCAAAGCTTATCGGTGTTCTGGGTATAAAGTCCAAAATCATGGCTCTCAGAATCACCCATGGCCTGTCTACTTCAGGCCCATGTGAGATGCCTCTCCACACCCATTGCTTCAGCCATACTGGCTTTGGTAGTTCCTCACATGTGAATGGCTCTCCGGCTGGAGGAGCTTTGTGCCCATGGTTCCTTCCATGCAGAACAAATTTCTTCTCCAACCTTCATGCAGCCAACTACAACATGTTCTTCCCTGACCCCTCAAACTCGGTTAGTGCCCCAGTTTTACAACATCTGGCACCCTTTACTTCCCTTTGTGAAAGCTCACCAGTCTATCAACAGCCTGCTCACTGTTTCTTCACTAGACCATAATCTCCTTGAAGGTAGACACCAAGTCACCTTGCCAGGTGGACACCAGACTCATGATAGATCTCTTAGGTGAATTCATGTCTCAGCACTTTCAAGGATGATTTTCTGAGCTGACTGGGTGGTGCTACAAGAAACATGAGAACTGAATGGATTCTTTCTGCTTTCTCTCTCCCAAATGCAGCTGGGAAGCAGTTTTGAAGGACAACATTGTAGATGGGGACCCTGGGTGAGGAATTTCAGCCAGGGAGTCAGGCCAGGACTCTCACTATGAAATAGGAACATTTCCAAGGGAACAGACCCCTTTGCTGGAGCCCCTCAATTCCAGTGTGGTCAATAACTTTTCATTGTTATGCAGGGTGAATAAGTTCCTTGTGGAAAAAAATTTAGCTCCAACAGTAGTACTACTCTTTTCATTAAAGTCCTGAAATCCAGGGCACCTTGGTGGTTCAGTTGCTCGCTGTTGATTTCTACTGACTGTTGATTTTGGCTCAGGTCATGATCTCAGGGTCATAAGATGGAGCCCCACATCAGGCTCCTGAGTGGGCATGGAGCCTGCTTAAGATTCTCTCTCTCCTTCTCCCTCTGCCCCTCACCTCTCTCACATGCCCTCTCTCTCAAATGAATAAGTAAATAAATACTACTAAAATTTTTTTAAAATCCTGAAGTCCTGACTAATTTCACCTGGACTCAGTCCAGACTGTGACCTTTCTATAACATTAAAAAATAATCTGTAACTGCACCAGCAAAGCCACCCCTTAACAAATAAAGGACCAATGAGAACCTGAGGATCTAAACCCCCCCCAAAATGAAGACTTGGGGAAATAATTGGGCCTGAATTAAATTATTAAATAATAGTAATTGTTGTTTAATGTAATCAAATTAAGCCTCCATATATGGATAGGTTTGCCCTTCTGGGTGTGTGTCATTTGGTCCATCTTCTCTAAATTATTTAGTCACTCATCTCTGTGCCTACTATATAGTCCCCCAGGGGGCAGTAATCAAAGGGAAATAATAACTCTACCCACAGAAATCTTATTGTCTATTTGGAGAGACAGATGTGGAAAAAATAAGTGAACAACATTTACAACTTTCAAATTCCAAATGCTACACCCAGCCCTTGTGGAGAGGCATGCCCTGAGGAATCAGGTACAACCTCTAAAGCACCAATTCTACATTTTCTGCACCTCTGGCATTTACTTATTGGCTCACGGGTTCTCAGTTTCCCACATAACCTCATATTTCAATGCTGTGTTAACTATCTTCTTCAGATTAGTACACGTAAATGCCAAAACGTAAGAACTGTATTAATTATTGCAAACTTTCTGACTTTCTTGGTAACTACTTTACTTTAGACACTCCATATTCGTAGTGTTCTTGGAGTTCTTAGCAAATTCTCAGATTCTGTTTAAAAATATGGGTTGCATGACACTAATTCATGTTGATTCTCTGTTCAAAAACTATAACTGTAGTGCTTGTGTTTCAGTGACTCTATATTTAAAATTTCAACTTGACCCTCTATTACAAGAGAAGATTTAGATTTCATTTATCTAAAATGCCAGCTACATTACCGCTAATAATATTTTACTGGTAAATGTATGAGGTAGTCAGTTATGTGCATAAGTCTGTCCATATGACCACAATGACTGGGGAAGGGACAGGCACATGGTTGAGAGAAAGTCATAGGATGGTGTGGCATCTACTGGAAAGAAATGCTGTCTTTTTTTGGCTCAGCATGAGCATGGGAAGATGTAGGCCTACCTTTTGCTGTCAGCAGCAGTCCTGCCACCAGACACAGCCCAACATCGAATATAACCTGAAGACGAACGTAGCCAGATTCTAATGTCAGTTTGAGCACCTGTATCATCCCGGATGTGAAGCCCTCTACACTTGGCCTTGCATGCAAATGCACCTAAAATTCTTTTTTTATGTTCAAGTTCATTAGTTAGGTTGGATGTGCCCTGCAAACAAATGAGACCTAACTGATTCTGTCTCACAAAAGAAACAAGGTAAGAAGAAAGCTGCAAGCAGGACAATTTTATGTCACTCATATTTATTGGTATTCAATCCTTTTTTCCTAGAGAGAATACATACAGTCTGACATATCCCATTTTAATAAATCCTCTGCTTCTGGATTTACATCCTGAATTTCTATGACCTCTAATCAAGGTTCAGTACCATCACACACAGTGGTTAAAATTTTACCTCAGGATGCCTGGGTGGCTCAGTCCATTAGGCATCTGCCTTCCACTCAGGTCATAAACTCAGGGTCCTGAGATTGAACCTTGAATTGATCTCCCTGCTCAGCAGAGAATCTACTTCTCCTTTTCTCTCTGCCCCTCCCCCCAGTGATGTGCACACTTTCTCACACACAGTCTCTCAAGTAAATAAATAAAATCTTTAAAAAAATTTTTTTCCCTGAGATCACGAAGGCTGTGCGTTTAGCCACAGAATATCTTGCTCTACGAAAATTCGGGAGAAAATAGGAAAGAGAAAGGAAGAAAACGCAGACAACTTAGGTAGAATTCCTGAGAAAAAGTGTAGTCAGCCAATCCACTAATTAATATTTCCATGGCTGTGAACTATTATCCCTTCAATATCTCCAAACATTCTAGACGGGAAATTCATTTTATGGCAAATAGGATACTTTATCACACTGTTGTGAATAGAGCATCTTGACTTCTACTGTCAGAGCCATCATGATGCCTCAGTTTCCAATAAAATGCAGAGTAAGTGAGGTATGAGCAGCCTCCCCCCAGGGGCATGTGGGAAAAAGAAACCCAGACATGGATGATGAGAAAATATGGTTATCACATTAAGTGCTTAGTCAGGGCTGCAATGTTTCTCAGAATGGTTTGAATCAAAACAGTGTGATCCTCCACAAATAGGAATGGCAGAGAGACTTACTGGATTATCACCTCAAACCCCAGCCAAATCAGTACACCAAAGCATGAGGCAAATGGACATCAGCCCGTGTCTTCCAGTCTCGGTGCGCGGAGAGTCCACTCTGAAGGGGATGGGGCTCCCAGCAGCCCCTCCTGGGTTGTGAGAAGCCACATTCTGGGCAGGAGCCAGCTCTCTGGGATCCGTTGCTCTTGCATTGTTGTGGTTCCTCCACCCACCCATCCCCTTAAAATGGCACAATGGAATGACTATGTTCTCTACTGAGGACTTCCCTTTTTAAAAATAAACAAGCAAAAGTTTCCCTAATCTGACCCATAGTCAATAGAGGAAGAAGGCAGCCAGTCCTGGGGTGGGGAGTGGGAAAGGAAGCCAGGCGTCAGGCAAACACACTCAGGGACTGCATGCTGGATAGCTTGAGGGCCTCTGAAGACAAAAAAGTGAAAGGAAAGCTGAGCATCGGCGGGCTTTAGCACTTCCAGAGACATCATTCCATGGACACACAATTCCCTTTCTTAGGATCTCCTTGGGTAGTTCTGACAGGCATTGGCCAAGTCCTTCAAGAAGACAGGAACACTACCCTGCAAAACAAAGGAGACCATCACTTCTGTGTCCTCATGGTCATTACTCCTCATTCTTTAGGATATGGCAAACCTAAACAAAGATGACTCTGAGAATAAGAAATATGACAACAGGGCCCAGTCCAGTTTCTACAGAACATGGCCACAGATCATGACAGAAGACCCAAGGCACAGGTGAGACTAGATAGCAGGGGACACTGTTGCGTATCTTGGCTTTTGCTAGTAAAAAGCTAAGATGATTCTGAGACACTATTTTTTGAAAAGAAAAAACAGAGGAAATGGGATTGGGTTGGACTTTGGGATTCTAACCCAGGAATCACAGGAAGGACTTCTTTTACAGAATTAGGAAACAGGGTGTGGGGCAAAGGGTAGACTATGTTATTACTTAGTTAGTGCTGAGCATTGTCCAAGACATTCCCCAGATACTTCCTTATTTACCACTACTCTATGGGGTGGTAATACCTGTCCCCAGTTTCAAAAGGGAAGAAATCAATGGCTTCCCTAGATTATACAGACAGAAGCAGGACCAGGACTCAAAATCACATGTGTTTGACTCAAAGCCTGTGCGCTGTGCATTCTCCCAGGGAATGTCCTGAGCCCGTCACCAGTAAGTAGGACTCCTACAAAGCACTGAATGGTACCAATAAAGCCAGGTTCTCAGGAGTCTCTAGTGATCTGGCCACCACTGCAGTCTCCTCTTCCTACAGAGAAACAAAACTGGAGGCTCCCAGGCTTGGACACGTCTGGTTGTGTCTCAAGCCAGACTGGCCTGTCAGACTCCTCCATAAGCAGGCACAGGGTCCAAAGGCACCGTTTTTCCTACAAGGAGCAGGCTATTGTCTGGAGGATGCAGAGAGTGATCCTGGCAGGGTCTTGCAAGCAGGTAGGGTCTGACACTCCAGCTAAGGATTCTTCTCTTTTGTTCCAGCCTCCACATCCTGGGTGTTGGCAACCTCAGTCCTAACTGTAGTCACTCATCCAAGCTGCTTCATAAAAGAGCATCATTACACCTGAGACACAATGTCTCTTCACCTGACAGCCCCATGGGCTAAGTGAACATTTGTCAAACACACTTCCCCCTCCTGTCCCCTGGGATCTCACCTTGGCGACCCAGTTAATGAGCCAGGATGGAATTAGGCCACCTGGGTTATCGAAGTAATACATGAACACTAGAAAGGAAAGAAAGGAAATTCAGGAGGAGGAAAAATGTTAGAAAGACAACAACAAATGCTACAAAGCTTCCCCCACTAGCTTCAGGCCCCAAAAATAAGGAGGGAGGGAACACATGACTCAGGAGGACTTCTCTCCTCTGTCTTGCCTCCCAGAATGTGTGTGTGTGTATGTATGTATGTATACACACACACATTTTTGAAAACATAGGCACAGGCACATTTTGCTGCTACTTATTAAATGTCCAGCAAGTGCTAGACACTTGGATATAGTCTCCCACTTAATTATTTCGCTCATTAATTATCTAAACAGTCCAAAGGAGTTGGTAAACTTAAACCCCCACTTATAAATGACAACATGGAGCAGTTACATGGCATGTCCAAGGTGACAGATCTGAAAAGCTTCAGAATAATGGTTCAGACTTTGCCTCACACACAGGCCATGCTGATTCCCGTAGAGCAAGTGGCTGGCTGCCCCCCCCCACAGCTTTTCTCCATGAGGGCTGGAACTCAAGGCAGGCAGTCCTGAGTGTGCTAAGCAGGAGCTGCGTCCTCAGGGACAGTCATGCCAGCCCGCTTGCCCCTGCGCCCCCATGCCCGATGTATGTATCCCCAGGACTAGCCTGAAGTGAATTTCCACACCTTCTGGTCTGATTTCCTCTGGACAACGCAAAAGTCAATAAAGAATGGCTTCAGCCAGATGTAAATAGCCACCATGTGCTCAAGCCAGGTTTCTGGGGGTGAACTGTGTCTCCCCGGGGTTTGATCCCTTGTTTGTTTTACACCTGTGCCCATTCTCTGACCTCAGGGAAAAAGCATCATGTATTTTTCATGCCTAACAATCAGCATGGCCTATGTATGGTGGCCCCAGCTGCTTTGTCAACATGCTCTCGGCTTTACCTCTGCTCCCCTTCTTGCCATCACTCTCAATCGCCAGGCTCTGCTTATACTGATTCACGCGGACCACATCAGACCTCTCAGGAATCTGTGGCACGGAGGTGCTCTGGGCCAGGACCACGTGGATCATATGCCCATCCATGTCCAGGTCTCGCCGTTCCCGGATGTAGACATACTATACTGCTAGTCAAGGCATGATATCGACGCCAGCATTTCAGATGGGTGGAAGGAAACCCCACAAGCCAGAAGCAAAGTGAGATGATTCTATTTCTCCCACCTGGCACTGGCTCCCTTACAGTGTTCCTTCACTTCCCTGCCCTGTCTCCCCACCTGCACTGAAAGATTGTGCCTCATACAACTTGATATTCTCATTTGACGGCATCCATTACCTACTTGATGCTTTCAGTTATATGGGGAAACCACTCCTCCTCTAAGAAGGCACTATGAGATATCACGGACTGATCATTCATCAGCAGTGTGATCCTGCATTAGTCACTCAACCTTTCTGAAGCTAAGTTTCCCTCCATAGGAAAAGGGGGTTAGATTCCCCAGCACCACGCTTGGTGGGGGCATTGGAGAAACACTGGGGCAGAATAAGTACTCCAGAAACACTGGGGTCATTCCACTGTGTCCTGCCCTCCCCCAAAGCTCTAGTCAGTGACCTCTACGCACAGAAGATGGTCAAGCAATGTTACTTACACCTACTGGTCAGAGGAAGAAACACTGGTACCTGAATATTTGGTAGGCAGATGTCCTCTCTGGGTTACCACTGGTTAACCACCCAGAATAACAAAGCCATTTCGTCTCTATAAACACTCACAGAGCACTCACTATGTCTATGGTACTATAATAGGGGAGATAATTTACCCCTAAGAAACAGAGTTACCATTTACTGACCCTTTACCATGAGCCTTACACATAGCACTAGTTTTGATCCTGACAAGGTCCCTGTGAGTTTGGTATAAGTATCCTCATCCTACAGACGACAGTATTGAGGCTCAGAGAAGTAAAGAAACCTGCCAAAGATCCCATGGCTCACTTGGAACCTGAGTACAAACCCAGATCTGGCTCCAAAACCTAGTTCAACTACATAGCTGGACAGGCCTCAACAGAATTTTGGGTTTCAAAGCCTAACAATAAAATAAATAAATAAATAATAATAAACAAATTTAAAAAATCACTCTAAGTATATCACAGTTACACTCACTGTAAGAGTAACAAGAACAGCCCCATGCCACCAGGGAGTCTCTGCAGCGCCAACAGGGGTCCCAGCCCTCACTCAGGCACCCTGCAGGTTGCCCTACTGCCCGGACTCTGTGGACTGACAAGTAAAGTTCGTAAATGTTTTGGGGGAGAAATGATGTTGCTTTGGCTCTGGCTTTCTCACACCAAGAATTATTATTTTTTCCTCACAGCAAAAATTGTCCTACTCTCTCCCAAAAATCCCTCAGCTCATGTGACAGATATCACCTGACACTCCACTGAGGAAAAATCAACCTGATACATTAAAATTTGGCAGAGGTCTTCGAAAGGTTAGAAGGTCCAGCGTACCATATGGCCTATGACCAAGAGAACCACCACTTCACTGAGGCCCAGAGAAATGAAGGGACTTTTCCAAAGTCACACAACAAATCAGAGAATGAGCTCACATTCAATCTGGGATCTTTGGTTCCAAACGAATGTTGTTTTTCACTGCACTATTCTCTAGTTTCAAAAATTTAGCCACTAGTGGAGAGAGGTATGTACATACAGAAAGATTAAGAAACTCATTATGGGATTCTTTGGCAATTAGGTAAAAACCCAAGTAGCCTCAAGTGTCCACTCCTAAGACCTACCAGCAGTGTCACTGAGGTCAGAGAGATGGGATCATGACCTGATCAAGGTGACCATCTCTGGAAACAGCTAGACCTGGATCGTGAACCTGCCTCTGCCACCCACTAGTTGTGTAAACCAGAGTAAAGTTCTGGACTTCTCTTTGCCTCAGTTTTCTTGATTGTGAAATAAGGATGATGGTACTTACTCTGCATAGTTGTTGACAGGATCAGAGAAAAACACATAAAATCTAAGGGATTACTTAATCCACAATTTGTTGAAATACAAACCATATGGGTACCTAGAAGTATGTGAGAAAGAAATAAACACTTATGGGGTTTATAATCTAGTTGGGGCCAAGGGAAACACATACACTTAGACACAATAACACATACAAACAATATAAATAAAACACAGCCACATGCTCCTCCTCTTTCTAGAGAATAATTATTTAGGAAATACAGACTTATAAGAGCTAAAGCTAGGAAAGATTCCAGTGATCATCCAATTTGGTGGTTTCCAAACTTTTTTTGAATCCATAAGACCCTTTGTTGACAGGATCTCCTGTGGAAATTCAGGGTGTAGCATACTCAGCTGCTGTGATTGAAGAGGACAGCGAAGGAGTGGGAATCTCACCTATCAGTCATCCTGTCCCCACCCTGCCTGTCCTTCACATTTGCATCCCCCTTCCTAGGCTAGTCCTAAGAGGGCTTCTTAGAACCTTGGAGTGTCAGCTAAAACTCCCCACATTCCATTCAACTGTTTTAATGATAAATGGGGGAAACAAGGAGAAGAAACATACAACCAGTATCCAGAGCCAACAGTCCAGGAGGGATTGCTGTGGGTTCAGTAAAACAGGAAGGGATATGAGGAGAGCTGGAAAGTGGGGACCTGAGCTCTAGTCCCTACTGGCCAATAATCATCCCTAAGTTTGCCTCCGTCACTTTACCTCTCTGGGTGCCCACTTCCACCTCTAGATTGAGGGAATGTATTAAACACTTTATAAAAAGTTCTTTCCAGGTCCCCAATTCTGTGGCCCAACAATTTCAAGCCTTAGAAAACTTCTCAGAAAAGTCTGAGCTGCCCTCCAGGACCACAATCACAGAGGCTCCACACGGTCAGGCCCAGACATCACACACTAAGGTCTCAAAAGTCACACAAGAAGGAACAGTTTTAGTATATGCTTCTTAAGAATCAAGGACAATGCTGTCCACACCTTCTGGGCATGCCACCATTGGGCGATGGCCAAGGGGCACAAGAAACACTTAGAAAGCCAAGTATGAAGGATACATCTCGGTAGTACATGGGATAAGGGTACTTCACTTGCCAGTAGACCACGGTTCTTCCATTGCATTCCTTTTCATAGAGTTCTAAGGAGAACAAAAGAAATTAATGTATCTGGAGCTTCTGGGCTCCAATTAACAAGAAGCCTAGGTATGGTGACCTCTGAGGATATGCTAAAGCACTAACTCATAAGGCACAGAATTCTAGAAAAAATCAGATTCATTAATGCTGAAAGCCTGTTGACCAAGGGCAGAGTCTAGTAGACATAAAAACACAGTAAAAAAAATAAATAAAACATGTCCATTGTATAGCACAAATTAGATTCTCAAAAAGTACATGATCAAACAAAATCAGGCATCCAAAAATAAATGTTCAGGTTTTAAAATCAGAGCAACCACCAGATGTCACTAGAATCCCAATAGTTTTGGTTCTGAGACCTCTCTCTGGATTTCTTGACCTTTTACAGCTAGCCTGGGACTGAGTCACCCAGTCTAGTATGTTCAGCTGGGAAAAGAAGGTTCCAGGGAGGGCAGTGTCCTTCCTAAACAGCTAGGAAGTGGCAAAACTGTGGCTAACCCTGAGTGTCTTGCTTCTCTCCTGTTTCTTTACATTTTACCACAGCTACAATGACCAGAATTCCTTAATATTCCATCATTCTATTGTGTGCAAACAGCAGCAGACTCTTGGATGGAGAAAGCGAAGAAATTCAATGACATGCACGCCCTCTGACCCCAGCTGTGCAGTAAGCTGCAAACTAACCATTTAGAGACAGAGCCAAGCCAAGCCTGCTGAAGTAACCACAAGAGCCCCTTGAGGAGCTTCTGATGGAGGAAATGCATTATTTAATTCAGCTTCAGAAAGAAAATCTATTAGAAGCAGACCTGGTGATGCTGCCTGCTTGCTCGTGTTGTTCTCTCTCAAACTGAGGCTGCATGTTGTCTCACTGGCGACATCTATATCACATCACTGAACCATGGCTGCTAA
>NW_023195038.1:0-645 GCF_002007445.2 Ailuropoda melanoleuca
AGTCCAGGGCACTCATCACATAGCTCACTCTATTTTAGCCCCAGGAATGATCTCTTCCCTGTGGATAGCCCCGATCTCAACCCTAAGTGATATGGCAGAAGTCTAAAGGGTCTGCTCACAGGCAGACGCATCCACGCTCCAGCACTGACAAAAAACTTTACTGCTATGGGACATCGGGTAAATTAGTAGTGGAAAATGCAGAGAGTATGAACTCTTTGGCAACTATGTCTTCCTTAGAGTCTGGATTAAATGTCCCTCCTCTGTCCTCCCTTCGGAACTTATAAATACTTTTATCACATGCACTTTTGGTTTATTGGAGTTGTTAATCTGCAAGGCTAGTTCCTCTGTTAAACTGTAAGATCCCTGAGACTCAGGTCTGTGCCTTATTCATCTTTGTAACCTGAGCACTTAGCGTGGTGGTATGTACCCCCTAGATCCTGAATCATCTTGGAAATTGAGTGTTAGTGTAAATCAGGTTACTGGAATTCAGAGCCATGAAGTGTTAGCCCCNCCGGAAATGACTGAGAGTCCATGGTGATGCACCATGATATATAACCAGTTTCCTACTGAGACATTTGTGTTTTATGAAATTTTTACTATTATGGATAATACCATATCGATTATATTTGTGTTTATATTTTGCAA
>NW_023195039.1:0-816 GCF_002007445.2 Ailuropoda melanoleuca
AGTCTTTCACAGAATGCTTTATGCAGTACTTGGGCAATTTTGAACACTTAACAAATGCTTTTGAATCAATACATATGTTTTTCTTGGTCTCTGTCATTTGGAGATTCACTCCAATATCCTTCCAGCAAAAATGTGTTTTATTCCTTCATATATTTCATCTGTGTGCTTTGAAATAAAGATTTATTGAGCATTTACAGATACCAGGATTTTAGCNTACCAGGATTTCAGCTAGGTTTCCAGGAAACAAAGATGAAGGTAAAACTAAATAGAATAGACATTGTCCAAAGTGCAGAGGATCTCCATTCTATAACTGAGACCTCATCTGCCTTCTTTTCTCTATACCTATTGTTATGGCAGACCTACAGTACCTAAAGTTCCAGTCCATATGGTGTGCTTTCTTATCTCCAAGGCTTTGGTTGTATTAGTTCTTTCCTGTTGATTGTCATACTTCCATTACTTAATCTAATAATTCTTTTAATACATTTGAAATGTGCCTTCTTTTTGAAATACATTTCTCAGATCCTGGACCCTGCTTCTCTGTGGTACAATAAGTTCTGTTGCCTAACTGCTTTCCTTTGGGTGATTATCAGTTTGACTTTGTCCCTAGATTATGAACTCCTGGAGGTCATGACTATATCTCATTAATCTGTGTTATATAATATGACAGAGCTCACTGTATATTTATTGAATTACTGAATTACTGAATGGAGATATCCCACTGAAAATTGAGATTTCTTCCCATTTCCTGCACAGTGTCCTTTGTCTATTTACCATGAGAATGATTTCTCTATATGCTACTGTATTAGGGTTCTCCAG
>NW_023195040.1:0-1580 GCF_002007445.2 Ailuropoda melanoleuca
TTTTTTACCAGTTCTCTGGGCATTCCTTAGCCCAGACAAATTGACACATAAAATTTCCATCACAGTGCTTTAAAATACCAGACGTTTATTTTCTCACATTTCTGAAGACTAGAAGCCTGACATCAAATTCTCAGCGGGGCTGCACTGCCTCCAGCCCCTATAGGGCAGACTCCGGTCCCTTCATCCAACTTCTGGTGATTCCAAGGTTTTTTAGCTTGTGACTGCATTTCTCTCTGCTCTGTCTTCACCTCTTATGTGTGTCTCTCCTCTGTGTGTCTATCTCTGTGACATAATCAACAATACATATTTGGTCTTTGCCCCTTGTTCCTGACACATAGCTCCTAAAATGCTTGTAATTTCCTGAGGGATAGAAGTGATAGGAGCATCAGACACAGAGTTCCTAAATCCCTTGGAGTTTCCTGGGTGATAGAAGCATCTTTTGCTAGAATGAGGCTACTCTCAGTGGGCTCCTGGATGGGGACTTCAGGGGAGACACTGGCTGCCAGAGAGACCAAGTCATGATTAGAAGCTTGGTACTTTCAGTTCCACTTTTCATCCTCAGGGAGGGAGGAAGGGCTGGAAAGTGAGTAGTAATTCATCATGTGATGAAGCCTCTATGAAAATCCTTCAATGACAGGATTTAGAGAGCTTCCAGGTTGGGGAACACATCCATGTGCTGTGAAAGTGGCATAGCCCAACCCTCCATGGGGACAGAAGCTCCTGAGGTTGGGACCCTTCCAGACCTCATCCTATCGACCTCTTCTTCTATAGACTTTATAATAAACTGGTGGATGTAAGTAAATGTTTCCCAGAGTCTTGTGAGCTGTTCCAGCAAGTATTGAACCTGAAGTGGCAGCCAAGTTGGACAGAAGGGTGGGTACCTGGGGACATATTACTTGCAACTTGCATCTGAAGAGAGGGCAGGCTTGTGGGACTCAGCCCTTAAACCTGCAAGTCTGATGCTACCTCTGGGTAGTGTGAAATAATCTATGGTGTGTGGAATAACCTTTTATTCTCCTTTTGAGTGTGTTTCCTTGGTTTTTGACAGTGAATAAAAGGAGAAACAAGGAGGAACGTTCATGAGCATGGAGACAGTAACAGAGAGGCAAGAATGAACGAGGTTGTCAGGAGCACAAGTGAAAGGAGAGAAGACGATGGTTGTTAAGAAAGGAACTCTGGGAACACTGGCACCGATTCAGGTAGCTAGAAGAAGAAGACAAGGAGCTCAGTAAGGGATGGAGAAGTATGTCGAGAGAGGGAAAACAACCCTGAATAGCTTGGAGGCCCAGAAGCCCCAGGAAGAAAACTTTGTTGTTTTTGTTTTGTTTTGTTTTAAAAGGAAGGAAATGAGTGGTCAACCTTATCAAGTGCTGCTGAGAAGTGAGAGAGGTTTCAGTGGCATGGTGAAGGAAGAAGATTCTGGAAGGCTTAGGAATGTATAGTCATTAACAANCATAGTCATTAACAAATGGAGGTAGTATAGATTGTCAACTCTCAGAAGGAGCCGGGTTCTTAAATGGGAGGAGAATTGGCAATAGCCACAGGGGCATATGAAGAGAATGGAGTTAACTCATTTTCAA
>NW_023195041.1:0-1027 GCF_002007445.2 Ailuropoda melanoleuca
ATAGTTAAGAGTCTCTTATGATTTGCCTCCTTCAATTTTTCCCCCTTCCCCTATGTTAATCTCTTTTGTTTTTGAAAATCCAAATATAAGTAAAAATATTTGTCTTTCTCAGTCTGACTTGTTTCGCACAGCATAATACACTCTAGCATTATCCACATCATTGCTAATAGCAAGATTTCACTCTTTTTGATGACTGAGTAATATTCCTGTGTGTGTGTGTGTGTGTGTGTGTGTGTGTGCGCGTGTGAACAATCCTTTATCCATTCATCAGTCAATGAACAATTGGGCTCTTTCCACAATTTGGCCATTATTGATAGTGCTGCTATAAACATTGTGGTGTGTGTGTCCCTTCAAGTCAGTATTTTTGTATCTTTTGGGTAAATATCTAGTAGTGTAATTGCTGGGTCATAAGGTACTTCTATTTTTACCTTTTTGAGGAACCTCCACACTGTGCTATATACCTCCAAACATACTGGAAGTTTTCCAGAGTGGCTACACCAGTTTGGATTCCCACTAACAGTGTAAGGGGGTTCTGCCTTTCTCCCAATCCTTGCCAGTATTTGTTGTTTCCTGTGTTGTTAATTTTAGCTATTCTAAGAGGTATTAAGTGCTCTCTCACTGTAGTTTTGATTTGTAGTTCCCTGATAATGAGCAATGTTGAGCATCCTTTCCTGTGTCTGTTAGCCATCTGGATGTCTCTCTCTCTTTTTTTTCCCCCTTTGGCTTTAATTTAGTCCTCTTTGTCTAATTTAAGATAAAAGCTTTGCTGTTTTAGAGCTTTATTTTTATTTATTTATTTTTAAAGATTTTATTTATTTATTTGACAGAGACAGCCAGCAAGAGAGGGAACACAAGCAGGGGTACTGGGAGAGGAAGAAGCAGGCTCCCAGCAGAGGAGCCTGATGTGGGGCTAGATCCCAGAACGCTGGGATCACGCCCTGAGCCAAAGGCAGATGCCCAACGACTGCGCCACCCAGGCGCCCCTAGAGCTTTATTTTTAACACAAGCATAAAGCTATGCATACACT
>NW_023195042.1:0-614 GCF_002007445.2 Ailuropoda melanoleuca
CAAGCAGGGGGAGTGGGAGAGGAAGAAGCAGGCTCCTAGAGAGAAGCCTGATGTGGGGCTCGATCCCAGAACGCCAGGATCATGCCCTGAGCCGAAGGCAGACACTTAACAATGACCCACCCAGGCGCCCCTACTGTAGTGATCATTTTGCAATACATTTTGTAATATATACAAATATCAAACCATTACATTATACACCTGAAATTAACATAAGGATATGTCAATTATACCTCAATTTAAAAAATGACNCATAAGGATATGTCAATTATACCTCAATTTAAAAAATGACAAATGCCTTAAATTATTGTGGCTCATTTTGTTTTATAAGCAAATGTCACCATATAGGAAATGACTTAGAAAAAGGTATGATATGATTCTCATTATAATTCTCTACACAATGGTCACACGCTTTATAAGATGCCTGGATTTATCTTCAAGTATTAGAAAAGAAAACTGTCAAAATGGAGAAAATTTTCAAAAGAACATGAACATTAACATGTTATAGAGGGGAAATTTTAAGTCAAACTTGGTTGTGATCATGACAGAACAAGTTGTTTCAGACTCCCTTCCTCTAGGCTAGAAACTGTAAAAGTTGGGACACTGGTAAAAGCTAC
>NW_023195043.1:0-235 GCF_002007445.2 Ailuropoda melanoleuca
GCTTCCCTCCCTTGTTCTGATACAGTCACCCAATGGATTGGGAAGTAAATGCACTAGCTCAGAACAGAGTCATGAGCTAGACCACAATTATAAAGTGTTTATATTCATTTCAGATGTATAAGATAACGATTCAATTTTGTACGTATTGCAAAATGATTACTATAGTAAGTTTAGTTAACATCCATTGCTACACACACTTACAATTTCTTTTCCTTGTGATGAAAGCTTCTATTTT
>NW_023195043.1:405-605 GCF_002007445.2 Ailuropoda melanoleuca
CACGCCCTGAGTCAAAGGCAGACGCTTAACCGCTGTGCCACCCAGGCGCCCCTGTGATGAAAGCTTTTAAGATAAGTATTATTAACTCTAGTCACCATCCTGTATATTCCATCCCCAAGACTTACTTTATAACTGGAAGTTTGTACCTTTTGACTACTTTCACCCATTTTACCCACCACCCACACCCTGCCTCTGGCAAC
>NW_023195044.1:0-662 GCF_002007445.2 Ailuropoda melanoleuca
TTTTTAAGACTGAATGATATTCTATTGTATATGTACAACATTTTGTCTTTCCATTCATCCATCGATCACCATGAGGGTTGCTTCCACCTTTAGGCTATTGTGAATCATGCTGCTATGAACATGGGTGTACTAATATCTGTTTGAGCCCCTGCTTTCCATTCTTTGGGTATATACACAGAAGTGGAATTGCTGGATCCTATGATAATTCTATGTTCAATTTTTTAAGAAACCATTACACTATTTCCAAAATAGCTGTACCATTTTACATTCCTACCAACAGTGTACAAGGTTTCCAATTTCTCTAACTCCTCCTCAACACTTGATATTCTGTTTTTCTTAATAGTGGTCATCCTAGTGAGTCTGAGGTGGTATCTCATTATTATTCTGATTTGATATTTTCCTGAATTTAATGATGTGGAGCATCTTTTCATGTGCTTATTGGCCCTGTATATATCTTCTTTAAAAAATGTCTATTCAAGTCCTTTGCCCATTTTTTAATCGGGTTGCTTGTTTTTTTGTTGTTGAGTTTTAGGTTGAACATAATTTTTAAACATTATGAGCTCTCCCTAAAGGTAGAATTCACTGCCTCTGAGATGGTGAATTTTTATGATTTGAGCTGTTCAAACAGAAGCTGAAATTATAGCTCCTTAGTAATTTAATTA
>NW_023195045.1:0-810 GCF_002007445.2 Ailuropoda melanoleuca
CTCCAAATAAGTACGTCTGATAAAGGCAAGGTCTACTTTATTAGATTTTTGCCGCTTCCCTGAAATGACTTACTTGCCCTGCACTGCAATCCAAGCCCTCCCCGCACCCGCACACCCATGCATGCACGTGGGTCCTGGAGGCTCGGGCAAACAGAGGGAAAAGGAGAGGCAAGCACAAACGGAGGCTCTCTTCTGCCTGTCCACTCGCCAGCACACAGACTTGGTTTCCTCCCAGTGACGGCTGTCTTACCACTGGGAGTGAATGACGGGTTCCATGACCCCAAGAGAGAGTCAATGCGAAATATCAAAGCTAAACTATAAAGATACCTGCTACAATATTATATTTTATCATTACATTTATAGCTACAGTATCAGAGTAAAATATTATCATATCACTGAAAAACACAAAGGCTGGGAAGACTTCCCAAGGGGAGAACGCCCCGGGGACTGATCTTTCAGTCCTGGGAGCTACAGTGGCACTTGCCAGGTCCCTGCGATATGTGGAAATTGTTCTTCTGATAACTGCAAATCACTGCCTTCTTTATGGAGATACACTGGACATATGACATATTAATTTTAGGCATTCCATATACTGATTCAGTATTTGTGTATGAAAACCATTCTTTTTCGAACCATGTCAAATTTAGGAGGATGAGTGGCATGTGATGCCAGCCTTCACTCATTTACAGAAGCCACTTTCCCCTGGAAGCTGCACTAGTCACGTGGTCAGCCGACTCACCGGGGTCAGTGTGGGTCAGGGATTTGCTTTGCGATTATCAAATACAATTGATTTTTTTAAAGTGCAAAAAA
>NW_023195046.1:0-745 GCF_002007445.2 Ailuropoda melanoleuca
AGGTTATCCAAAACCAGTACAGTGAAGTGGATCTGGATGAATTATCTGATCAGTCTTATCAATACACAAAAGCCAGGACAAAAGCTACCACAGGGTCTCATATGTTCAAATGAGGCATGTGCACCATGGTAAGTAATCAGATGACTCCCTGACCTTTGCTTCATTTTGAAACGTGCAGCCACAATGTCAGGGAGAAGCCAGCAGCTTCTCCCCAGGTAAATGGTAGTGTAATTGCTTCTACGGGTGTGTGGCAGAGAGGGAGGGAGAGAAGCAGGGGTGAGGAGGGGGCGGGGAAGAATGCACTGAAAGCCTAAGTGATCTCAGACTTACATGCTGCCCTGAGTATCTAATCTAGGACACATGGGAAGCTCTGAGACTCAGGGGAAGAGAAGTTAGCAGGTAGCCTCTTTTGTTGGGGTAAAATCCACATAGGCCCTGCCTGCTATTTGGGCAATTCTGTGTTTACCATGATACCTAGATGCTCTAATATTGAGTGCCTCTTTTGCAAAATTATGTCAGCTGATCATTTATTTTCTTCCNCTCCCGAAGGCACTTCATCCTTCCGAGTGATCGCTATTATATAATTATGGTGTATTCTGGAAAAGCTCTTCGGCCGTGCGAGACAATGTGTGCCCAGCGCACATATGACCTGGCGGCCAAACAGCAGAAGTCTGTATTTTTAGCGCTCCCTTTCCCAGGAGAGAGCTCCACTGTCATTATCTAATTTGGTATATGCAGATAGTAA
>NW_023195047.1:0-4166 GCF_002007445.2 Ailuropoda melanoleuca
TAGTCACCATACAGTACATCCCTAGTTTTTGATGTAAAGTTCTATGATTCATTAGTTGCATATAACACCCAGGGCACCATGCAATACGTGCCCTCCTTACTATCCTTCACCAGCCTATCCCATTCCCCAGCCCCCTCCCCTCTGAAGTCTTCAGTTTGTTTCCCAGAGTCCATAGTCTCTCATGGTTCATTCCCCCTTCTGTTTACCCCCCCTCTTTCTTTATCCCTATCTTCTCCTACCGATCTTCCTACTTCTTATGTTCCATAAATGAGTGAAACCATATGATAATTGTCTTTCTCTGCTTGACTTATTTCACTTAGCATTATATCCTCCAGTGCCGTCCATGTTGCAGCAAATGTTGAGAAATCGTTCTTTTTGATGGCTGAGTAATTTAAATGCTTGATGAATGCCAGCTGCAGTAGCGACTCTCATCTCTTGTAGATATAGCAGTTTGGTGACTTCTGGATTTTTCGCACATGAAATAAGTGAGCTCTATTGGTATTGTGAAAACTCAGATAGATATGTGTTGATATCAATACCGGATAGGGTTAAAAAGAAAAAATGAAGACTTTAAAACTTCTTAAAGCCCAGGGAAATGGACACGATATTTTCACAAGCTTGCAGAGAACTTCAGGGTATAGGAGGGCACGTAGTTTCACTGCAAAACATTAACACACACAATTCAGACAGCAGGTGGGGAAAAAGAACAATCAAGTGAGCATAAATATGAGAAGAAACCTAAAATGAGACCAAGAAAAGAAAGGTAAGTTAAAAGTGTTAATAAGACCTAGCCAAGTTGCAGTTTTTAAAAGAGATACGTTTGTTTACAGCCCCCGTGAGTACCGTGACAGCAAGGTTGAATGAACAACACCAGCTAGGTTCTCTACTATAAAGTTACTATTTTAACTTTTGTAATTAATCAATATCATTTGGATATATTCTTTATTTTTATTTATTTATTTATTTATTTTTAAGATTTTATTTATTCGACAGAGATAGAGACAGCGAGCGAGAGAGGGAACACAAGTAGGGGGAGTGGGAGAGGAAGAAGCAGGCTCACAGCGGAAGAGCCTGATGTGGGGCTCAATCCCATAACGCCAGGATCATGCCCTGAGCCGTAGGCAGACACTAAACTGCTGTGCCACCCAGGTGCCCCTCTTTATTTTTTATAATAATTTTTTATTATGTTAGTCACCATACAGTACATCCTTAGTTTTTGATGTAATGTTCCATGATTCATTATTTGCATATAACACCCAGTGCTCCATGCAATATGTGCCTTCCTTAGTACCTATCACCGGCCTATCCCAATCCCCCACCCCCCTATCCTCTGAAGCCCTCAGTTTGTTTCCCAGAGTCCATACTATGGACTTCAGATATATCTTTAAAACTATATAACTGTAACTTTTTCTTATTAAAATTTCACCCACTATGATTAACATCCATTGGTGATTCTTATACCAAAAAAAAAAAATATTGCAAACGTGGTGGCCAAATGGTGATTTTCTAATTCTATCATTTCTTCTACATTTATTAATTGTATATAAGAAGGAACTCTCCCTCATCCCCCACTTGTTTGTTTTTTCATTGATTTATATATATTGTGGACTCATAGATTCTTATTTATTCTTTTAGTTATAATCCATTGCCTTTGCTATTCATTTTGAGGCTCACACTATTTCAGATTTGGCCGGTGGGAGCCCCTTCAAGCTGGCTCTTGAGTCTCTCTGATTCACTGAGCACTTCCTTTCAGGCTTAGCAAAATTTTCTTGGATAATCTTGTCATGTCCATGCCCCAGTCCTGGAATCAGCCATTTTTCTAGGTAACTTTGGTCCCTTTTAGTTTAGTTTTGTTTTTATTTAAGTTTCAGTTAGTTAACATACAGTGTAATATTAGTTTCAGGTGTACAATATAGTGATTCAACACTTCCATACAACACGCAGTGCTCATCACAAAAAGTGCACCCCTTAATCCCCATCACCTACTGATCCCATCCCCCCCCCACCTCCCCTCTGGTAACCATCAGCTTGTTCCCTATAGAGTCTGTTTCTTGGTTTGCCTCTCTCTCTCTTTTTTCCTTTCCTTTTGCTCTTTTGTTTTGTTTCTTAAATTCCACACAGGAGTGAAATCATGTGGTCTTTGTCTTTCTCTGACTTATTTTGCTTAGCATAATACCCCGTAGCTCCTTCCATGTTTTTGCAAATGGCAAGATTTCATTCTTTTTGATAGCTGAGTTATATTCCTCTGTGTGTGCGTGTGTGCGCATGTGTGCTTGTGTGTGCACATGCATGCGCGCCACATCTTTTTTTTCCTCAGATCTAGGGTTAGGGTTAGGGCCAGAGTGAGAGTATGTGCCTGGTATCCTGCAGTACAGAGACCTCTCCAGAGGGCTAACCTTGGTCCCTTTTAAAGGAGAATGGTAAGGAACACATTTGGCATTAGTTGTGCTCATAGCTTACAAGGCCTCTACATGATCTGAGAATTCTGCTAGGAGATAAATGTAAAAGAAACACAGGAAATAGAAACCACAAACTAATGAACTAAAGAAATGGTTACTCATAGGAGGTGGGTCAAGGAAGAGACAGAAAGAATGGAGGGTTTCTCTCATCTATGGAACATAAGAACTAGGAAGATCAGTAGGAGAAAAAAGGGATAAAGAAAGGAGGGGGTAATCAGAAGGGGGAATGAAGCATGAGAGACTATGGACTCTGAGAAACAGACTGAGGGCTTTGGAGGGGAGGGGGTAGGGGAATGGGATAGACTGGTGATGGGTAGCAAAGAGGGCACATACTGCATGGTGCACTGGGTGTTATACGCAACTAATGAATCATGGAACTTTGCATCAAAAACCAGGGAGGTACTGTATGGTGACTAACATAATATAATAAAAAAATATTATAATTTTAAAAAAAGATAAAAAGCTTCTGCACAGCCAAGGAAACAGTCAAAAAAACTAAGAGAAAAAGAACTCTTAAATAAAAAAAGAAAGAAAGAAAGAAAGAAAGAAAGAAAGAAAGAAAGAAAGACTGGGAAAAGTATCGATATTAATATATAATATATAAATTTCAATCTGTTTGTACATATTAATACCCATGAGTTCAAATAGATATCTCCAATTCCAGTTTGACACCCTAGAATTCTTCCCAGCCTCCCCTTTTCCATGTACATAGCACTATTCCCTGATAGGAAGGAGCCATTCCCTTTTCTACAGTATGTTACTTATTTACTGAATCTCTGAATACATGCTAACTAATTTCAGAATTTTCAACTCATACCACTGTAATGACAAACTAACTACAGCTTAAAATCTTGGTCTACAGTTTTTTCTTCACTGTGAGTATATAGATAAAAAATTCTGTGTTCATTAATTAGATTAGGTATTTTATTTTCCCCTTTAATTCACTTATGGTATTAGTTTGAAATATAGTTTGTTTCATTTGTTTTGTTTTATTCTATTTTGCTTTATTCCCTGTCCTCTTCTATATATTTTTACTAGGTAAAAGATAACCTGGTAAAAACCATACAAGTAAATAAACTCATCTCCCCATTCTTTCTTCCCCATTCTTACCTACCTCCTGTAAGTAAGCAATCTCACTAGTTTCTGATTTATTCTTCCTGTGTTTCTTTTGCTTGAATGGGCAGATAAATGTATATTTTATTTTTCCTTCATTATTATACAGAAAGTGGTGAACTATAAAAAAAATGTAGTGAGCTATAGATGCTCTTTTATACATTGCTTTTTTCCACTTAAGATATCCTGGCCATCCCTCCACACTGGTTCATAGGTGTCTTTGTCATTATTTTTTCATAGCTGCAAAGTACTCAATTGCATTGATCTTCCATGGAGTTACCTTCCATGGGGTCCTAGAAAGAGATGGTGGTGATGAAGTGTATTAACTGCCACTGAATTGTATACCTCAAGTGGTTAAAATTATAAATTTCATGCATCTATATTATAGTACATTTAAAATCTAAAAGAGAAAGAAAGATGTCATCTCAGCATAAAGCACAGACAAAATATATAATAATAATAGCAACATATGATTAATAAGTTAATACGGGGAATAGAATAACAAAATTTGTATTTATTTGTGTTTTTTTATTATGTTATGTCAGTCACCATACAGTACATCCTTAGTTTTTGATGTAGTGTTCCATGATTCAT
>NW_023195048.1:0-2530 GCF_002007445.2 Ailuropoda melanoleuca
TGGGGAAACTGACTTATGTTTCTGAGTCATACTGAGAGTTCCTTTGGGACCATGCCTTTTTATTTTCTGCACCTCTGTCTCTCTAGACATACATTGGCTTATTCCTTCCCACCCTCTTCTATACCCTTTTTTGTTCTCTACTAGCTGATTGGGTTCCTGCTGTTTTTTTTTTTTTCTATTGTAGATGAAGGACTCCCAGTTAGATAGTCCCCCGCTGGCAATAATAATGCAGCCCATTCTTTTAAATCCACTAAATTCTGTTCAAAATATTAAGTTGCTCATTTTAAAAATTAAAACCCTGGCGCTTTTATGTGCTATCTTTCTCCATGGAATTTATTTAGAAGATGGGTGCTCCAGATTTTCCCTAGAGACCTTTTGACCCGCTTTGAAAGTAGCTCAGCACATTTGAGCCAAATTCGTTTATTCAATTTCCATATTTTCTTTGGTAATATGTAGAAAGGTAGAAGCTACCCATTATTGAGTGGCTAATCTGTACCGGGTCACTTTTGTTTTTTATGGACTCTCTGAGGTAGAGAGTTGGTCAGAGGATAAGCCATTTGTCCAGGACCAGTCTGCTAAAAGTGTAAGAGTTAGGCCTGGCACCCACTTCTCTCTGTTTAAAACCATTGTTCTCTCCTCTGATCAACGAATGTATGGGCCAACCAGTTCACCTGTTTTTGTAAATACAGTTTTACTGACACACAGTCATTCCCATTTATTTATGGCTGTTTTCAGCCTACAATGGTAAAGTTAAGTAACTGTGATAGAGACTTCTATGTCTTGCTAAGCCAAATACTTACCATTAGGCCCTTTACATAAAAATTCATCTGTCTCTGCATATAGAAAGCAAATTTAATCAATGAGAATTGATTCAAATAATCAATGAGAATTTTCTACTTGCAGAAATCTGGATTTTATGTCATTCCCAACCTGTTAGAGCTAGGAATTTCGTGAGTCATTTATGACATTAAAATAGTTTAAAAAACAACAACAACAGACACACACAGCAAAGAATTCTTTGATTGCATTAGAGTTCCAGAAATTTTGTTAAATTAGATTATTTTCTTAGATTCTGATGGGTGAGTGTTCTCTCACTCATAAAAACTTTGGGTTTATTTATCATCATTCTCCTATGAACATCAGGTCATGTAAGTAGTCCAATTCAGCGTATATTCATTTTGGCTGGTTGTAAAAAAAATAAAAGCATGCCGAGAAACTTCTGTTTGCCCCTGCAGATCCCCTCTCTATCCTACTTCCTCCTGCCCTTGCCCCTCCCTGGCCGGTCTGTATCCACTTGCCCCTCCCTGGCCGGTCTGTATCCACTTGCATGCCACTTGCTCTCTGGCTTCCTGAGAGGCAAGGCATGTGATCCAGGGAAATCCTGGCAACAGATTGGAGGGAGGCAGGAGAGTGAGGCTGGAGATTTATCACACCAGCTCCCTCCCAGCAGGGTTGCCGGGGGTTCCTGTGTCTGTTAAACAAAGATTCTCAGGTGCTGAAAGTCAGCTAGCTCTCTGCGTGAGTACTCTCTGTGCTGTTCTGGAAACCACCTCTTTAGGCATAAGAGTATAAGGCAGCCAAACTATTCCTAAACTGTTACTAAACCAGGCACTTCACTATCTTTTGTGGTTCCCCTACACCTTTTAAATAGTCTTTTTATTAAATTCTCCTTGAATTATTCTGATTTCAACATGCCATCTGCTTTCTGCTGGGATTCTGCTCACAAACTGCTGAGAGCAGTAACCCAAGGCAGAACTGAAGGGAGGCACTTGCACAGTTTGTATACTTGCTCTCTCTGTTTCCCCCTCAAACATGGTATAACTTGAGAAAATGAGACACAGATTAAATGAATATAGAAGCATGGAAGTAAGTTTTTGGGGACTTGAAACCTAAGGAAGTAAGAATTTCTTGGCTTCCCTTTCTTGCCACTATGATTTACTGGTAAGAATATTCACATTCTCTGGGACAATCATTTCCATGACTGGAAAGATAACTCAGAGTACAAGATGCATGGGAATGATAATGATTCATTCATTCATTCAAGAAATTTTTATTGTGCACTTACTTTAGGCAAGAATTAGAATTTAGACTAACAGTAAATTTGGTGATTGAATTATTGTTTTTTCGAAAACATTTTTGTCATTTCCTCCCTACAGTATAAACGCCCTTAAAAGGAGTCCTTAAAAGGGAAGTAGTTGAGATTCTGTTGTTATGAAGAAATCAGCAGTTGTCTTTCTTCTCATTTCTCTCTTCAAATAGTCATATTCATGAAGATGTCTTAAGAAAGCATGTACTTACTTCTATCTTAAGATGAAACGCAGAATCTCTAAGATACAACTTGAAAAGAAAAACGTTCTGGGAACACCAGTAATCAAAGTGAGAGAATCACAAGGAAATGTGAAATGCAGGGCAACAGGGTGGGGAACTTTCCCTCCAAAGGGGTAGTTCTCCCACAGGTAAACTGTAAACATTCTGGATTTATCTCAGAAAAGTAAAAGTTACCTCATAAATGGCAAAGGACTTTTTTTTT
>NW_023195048.1:8498-9959 GCF_002007445.2 Ailuropoda melanoleuca
CTGTTGCCATTCTTGGCCCTATTGCCTGTCATAATTCTACATGTGAGTGAGTGTAAGGATGCCCATTGATAATGTATGGACTCCATACTTGGTGTACATACCACCTGGACATTAGTTAAGAGCAATAAGGTTTTGGATTTGCTGATTTAAAAAGCAGTGCATTTCTAAGGCATAAAAGTAGTTTCAAGTGTAATTTCAGGTGAAGCAAAGTTAGTTGTGACCTGGTCTAGAATGCATGCAATTTCAATGCAAACAAAAAACAATTAACAAAAAGTTTGCTCAAAAGAAAACTTCGAAAGCAAATATAACTATAGGCAAATGTTTCATTAAGAAATGATTGAGCTTAGCAGCATACTGACCTGAAAGGGGGAGAAGAGCTAAAATGCACTGAGTGAACACAAACCGGGAGACTCTGTGAAAGAGGTTCTTCAAACGTATCATATAACTTAGACTCCGAAAAGAAGGTGAAGTATTCACAAATCAAGAAAATGGGAATTCGAGAGATTAAGTATGGTACTTTGTTTATTAGTGAGGAATGATGAAGACAGAAATATCTCAAAAGACAAAAGGAACCCCACTGTAGTTCACATTTACCTACTAATTCTGTATTTAACAAACATTTATCAAACTTTTGGTGAGACTCCCACTGAATGAAGCACTGTGACCCTAACTCTGAGGATAGCACACAGACTCTTTTCAGGAGCTTAGGGATGAATGGGAGGTACAGAGCAATAAAAAGGCTGTGCTGTCCTGCCATATGGATAGCCAGTGTGCTGGAGAACATCTAGAAAGGAAGATTTATCCAGGCTTGGGCAGTCGGGAAATTTCTGGAAGATATAATGCCTAATTTAGGGAGAAAGGCACTGGCCAGCATGGGATCAAAAGTGTCTGTCTTTTTTTTTTTTTTCCTGATGAGAGTTTATCTTGAGTTTGCTGAAACCTTATGAATATTGGCAGAGAGGAGATAGAGGTGGAAGGTTTTGAGTAACTCACAACATGCTTTGGGGAAACTGACTTATGTTTCTGAGTCATACTGAGAGTTCCTTTGGGACCATGCCTTTTTATTTTCTGCATCTTTGTCTCTCTAGACATATATTGGCTTATTCCTTCCCACCCTCTTCTATACCCTTTTTTGTTCTCTACTAGCTGATTGGGTTCCTGCTGTTTTTTTTTTTTTGTAGATGAAGGACTCCCAGTTAGATAGTCCCCCGCTGGCAATAATAATGCAGCCCATTCTTTTAAATCCACTAAATTCTGTTCAAAATATTAAGTTGCTCATTTTAAAAATTAAAACCCTGGCGCTTTTATGTGCTATCTTTCTCCATGGAATTTATTTAGAAGATGGGTGCTCCAGATTTTCCCTAGAGACCTTTTGACCCGCTTTGAAAGTAGCTCAGCACATTTGAGCCAAATTCGTTTATTCAATTTCCATATTTTCTTTGGTAATATGTAGAAAGGTAG
>NW_023195049.1:0-825 GCF_002007445.2 Ailuropoda melanoleuca
GCGGCCGCCCCGGGCCCCGCCATCCCCGCCCTCGGGCCGTGCGCCCGGGAAGCCGCGAGGCCGAGCTGCGCCTGTAGCGGCCGGCGGGAGCGCACGGCCGGGACCGGGGCAGGGAGTGCGCGGCTTATGGAGGAGCGGGAAGCGAGGGACGGGGCCCCCAGGCGCCGGCAGCTACCCCGGCTGCATGGAGCGTTGGGGAGCAGGGCAGGACGCGCGGCCCAAGCTGGGACCCTGAGGAGCGGTGCGCGCCTCCGTGCGCGCTGGGCTGGCGGCGACCGAGCCGCTATATATAGCCGGGCGCCCCCTCCTACTCCCGCGGGGGGCCGTTCGCGTTCGCCTGGGCGCCCGGGGCGCTGTGGCGCTCGAGGCTGGTCGCAGGCCGCCTGCCAATCAGGGCTGGGGGAGGGGAGGCGGCCGGGACTAGCGCCGCTAGTGCCACCTGGAGGGTCCCCGGCCCCCACCCCTGGCTTCACCGGCTCACCGACCTGTTGGTCCCGCCCCTCCTCCACTCCTGCCTTCCAGCCGAAGTTTTGCCTCCTGTACTTTGTCCGCGCCTGTCCCTTCCTCCGCCTCTGCTCGAGCAGCTTGAGTGCCGCCCTAACCAGGCACCCTCGGTTCCCAGCAGCCACTCCTAGCGCCTGGACTCTCAGGGACACCGGGGAGCCTGGTTCCTTTGCTGGTACCATGCAGACCCGCCTGGGTTTGGGGGGTAGGTTAGGGCAATGGGCAATCAGCAACATGAGCGCCTGCCAGGGAAGGAAGAACCCAGCGCCAGAGGCTGGGGGAGGCAGGTGCCCGCACTCTGGTTTGGCCGCCTGCGCACGG
>NW_023195050.1:0-1216 GCF_002007445.2 Ailuropoda melanoleuca
CCCCTATGACCCTTTGTGCTGTTTCTTATATTCCACATATGAGTAAAACCATATGATAATTCTTTCCCTGATTGAGTTATTTTGTTGTTTTTTTTTGCCTTTTTTATATAATTTTTATTTTGTGATTGACTTATTTTGCTTGACATAATATCCTCCAGCCTCAGCTACTTTGAATGGGTATTGTGTGAATTATCTCTAGGAATGTCCATCAGCTTTCCACCCTGTTAGATCCTCTGACAATTTTTATTTATTTTTTTTTACAACTTTAAACATTTATTGTGCTCACAAGTATAATACCAGGGTTTTACAACAGGTCTGGTTTGGCTGAGTGTTTCAGCTTCTTGCTTAGATCTGTGATTTTTCTGTGGCAGCTCTACTTCTTGTATCTCTCATCCTTCTTGGACCACAGGGTAGCCATGGAATGTTCTCATGTTGATGGCTGAGGCACAAGGGTATGGATGGAAATACGCCCTTTAGCCAGAGCTTGGAACTGAAATACTCTGACTTCCTCCCACATATCTCTGAGAAAAACAAGTCATAGGGCCAGTCCAAAGCAGTAGGCAGTGGTATACAGTCTGCCCATGATGGGGTCATGGCAAACATAGAGATACAGGGAGGGATATGAAAAAGTCAGAACCAATAATCAAATGTCAGGTTACTTGTGTGTTACTTGTGTGGATATGAATGCCTACAGGAACTTTTCTGACAATACACAGCATTTTACTTCATTCTCAATATTTTCTTTAACATGACATTTACTTGTTGATTACTGTCATTTACTTAAAGATCTTTTTTCATTGTTTTGTTTTTGCTTATTTTTAAACCTTCATAATCTGATCCTTCATGAAAATCTCATCTACATTCGTTTTCTTCTTAGGTTTTCAACAACTACTTCTAGCCCTCTTTTTTCTCCTACTGACTCTTCGTGTGGACATCTCCTAAAGCTTATTTCCTATCCTCCTTCTCCTATCTCTCATTCCTGCAAACACACACCCAACTGCCCAGACCATTGTTTGTTTTTTAGACCTTAGCTTGTCCTCTGTGTTGCAGCCCCACCTTTCCCACATTCTGGGAATATCTTCTTCATTAGTTTCCTAGAACTGCTGTAACAAATTGCCACAAATTGGGTGGCTGAAAAATGTAAATTTATTCTAATACAGTTCTGGAGGCCAGAAGTCTGATATTAGTTTCACCAGGTCAAAACTACCCCCAGAGA
>NW_023195051.1:0-1072 GCF_002007445.2 Ailuropoda melanoleuca
GAACCACCAAAGAGGCCATAATCTTAGTTTCTTTCTGCCTTGGAGGCTGCCTGCTCTAGGAGAGGCCCTGACAGGCAAGGATGCTGGGAGAGGCGGACTGTGTTTTCACTCAAGGAAGGAGCTGAGTTCTGAATTTGTCAGGTCTCCTGGTCCACTGAATCCCTCTGATTCAGGGGTCCCCATGAGACTGGTCCTCCTAGGGCCCTTCTCACTCAACATCAGAGAGTTGGTGCTGATGCCAGTCATAGACATGCCTGGGAGGAAGTGGCAAGCACTGTAGGCTGGGAAGTTGGGTGTGAAGGCAGAAGACACCACTAACTGCAGATGGGTCCGGATCCGCACCTTTGGCAGGCCAGCCTGTGGCTGGGAGAGGAAACATGTATGGAGAGCACATTGCTTCCTCCGTTGGCCTGTTTCCCTGGCTGACTTGCCTTTGGTGCCCTGGGCAATCTAACAGATGCATGTGAGTTTGCCCAGATGTGACATGAGGTGGGTGCTGAGATGGAAAGTGGGGAATGATAAGGTGAGTGCTGGCGTGTTAGGGCCCTGAGTATTGGGAGGCTTGTTGTGTTGCCGCTGTCCAGGGTTCTGACACATCCTAGCGCACCTCAGTGGAGGGGTCCACACCCTCTCATCAGAATCATACCGGTGTGTTTAAAACAACTTGGATGATGAGACCCAGTCAAGTCCTGTAAGGTAAGCTAGAAACCTAATTTTTAACAAGTTTCCAAGGCTTGGCAACTAATGCTCTGAGGTGTGGTTGGTGCTTTGGCTGTCGGTCAATAGTGACTCCTGTCAGACCTCTCCCAAGAGATAGTGATCTTTAATTTTTAAAAAAATCTTTCACAATGTTTATACTCTGGAAAATGCCTNACACCCTCTCATCAGAATCATACCGGTGTGTTTAAAACAACTTGGATGATGAGACCCAGTCAAGTCCTGTAAGGTAAGCTAGAAACCTAATTTTTAACAAGTTTCCAAGGCTTGGCAACTAATGCTCTGAGGTGTGGTTGGTGCTTTGGCTGTCGGTCAATAGTGACTCCTGTCAGACCTCTCCCAAGAGATAGTGATC
>NW_023195052.1:0-1347 GCF_002007445.2 Ailuropoda melanoleuca
CAAACTGAGCCAAATGGATAGACTTTTGCTATTCTCTGTGTTCTAGGTGCAATAGCTGTTCATTTTCTGTCTTGTGATCTGTTATGACATGTCTGTCTTGACTAAGCTGGGGGATGGGGTCTACTTCCCATTCACCCAAGTCTGTTAATGTTTCATTGCCAGGGACACTTTAAGATCCTGTGCCTATTTCCTGGGCTAATAGTTTGCCTTATTTACCTCCCTGGGCTGTAATTGTTACTGCGGCAAACTGTTTTGATAAGCTGCTTCTGTGAAACGTCCTCATACCAACAAGAGTCACTCTTGGGGTGGTTATTCTCCTTAAACTGTTTTCAATCACAGAAGATAATTCACACAGAAAATCTTCTTTTCTTTGAATCAAAAAAAATACCCCTCAAGTATTGAAATGCCATCATCTTTTCAATCCTGAATAATTTTGAATTGATTTATACATAAAATTAACCACAGCACCCTTGATTAGGGAAACTTGCGCTTCATCTCTCTATCACCCCCCCTTTCAGTTTTCCTGGCTTCATAAATGAATTAGGCTAACTCCCTTTCAGTGGAGCAGAGTGCAAACAAAAACACAAGTAGGGAATTAGGGTAAAGTTGAGGGAAGTCTGGCACCCATTCTGTCTATCATGTACAGACACTAGAGATAGTTTGTAAATATGGAAACTTATTAACGACCAAAGAAAAGAGGAAAATTTTTCCAGGTCTTTGGTTCACAGTATCCATAGGATAAAAGCATCGCTCAAATCATGCTGCTATTTCTTTGGTATGGAGACCTGACAGATTTTCTACTGTGGGTTCTGACATAGGAGGCCCACGTTGTAGAATTGCCTTGGTCTCTATTACATGTTAATATTGTTTTAGACAAAGCAAACAGGAAATCTGGTGTATCTTTTTTTAATAGTTCAATCTAAAAGTCTTTTTCTTCCAAATTAAGGAGTGCAGCTAGAATGCATGCATCTGAAGGGCATGATGGGTTTAGGGTTTTCTAGTGGGGAGACTACCCACAGAGGGTCATTCAAGAAAGTGAAAACTCTTC
Source organism: Ailuropoda melanoleuca (assembly GCF_002007445.2). Classification (NCBI taxonomy): domain Eukaryota; kingdom Metazoa; phylum Chordata; class Mammalia; order Carnivora; family Ursidae; genus Ailuropoda; species Ailuropoda melanoleuca. The sequence continues at coordinate 1,049 of NW_023195052.1, forward strand.
TTTGGGAAGTCATGCAGGCCACAGATTTCCATAAGAAATGTATCTAAAATATCAACACAGTTTCAGATACTGCCTCCCAGTGCTTTGTTGTTGTTGTTGTTGTTGTTGTNCTTTAGACAAAGCAAACAGGAAATCTGGTGTATCTTTTTTTAATAGTTCAATCTAAAATCTTTTTCTTCCAAATTAAGGAGTGCAGCTAGAATGCATGCATCTGAAGGGCATGATGGATTTAGGGTTTTCTAGTGGGGAGACTACCCACAGAGGGTCATTCAAGAAAGTGAAAACTCTTCTTTGGGAAG